>NC_052108.1:212983-237017 GCF_012273895.1 Zerene cesonia
CTTTATATCACGATAGCATTATTTATCAATAAAATTTCTCAAAGAAATATAAAATATTCAGATGATTTAACGTCGCATCTGTTATCTAAGCCGATGTTACCTTTGCGTCATTATCTCGACAATGGCGCCTTCGTTACCGCAACTTATTGCGGATAATATGGTTAAGCACAAAGCTTTCTGTTCAGTGCACTGGCTCTGGATGTAGGCTAGTTACACACCAAGATGTTATAGTGTAAAAGTGTTTGTGGCAGATTATACAGAATATATATTGTGTTATGTCATAGCGGGCAACTGAGCTGGTGGTTCGCCTGATGGTAAGCGATCACCACCACCATGAACATTTCAGAGGTAGGGCCCTTGCGGATGCACTGCCCGCTTTTAAGGGTTAAGAGGAAAGGAAAAGTTCACGCCTTGAAAGAAGGAATGGACTGGGACGGGTGAAGAAAAGGAAACGGGTCTGTATTATATAATGTAAAAGAATTGTTAGTTAATGAAATCGGGAGACATTACTTTTTTAACATTATAACTATAACATCAAGAATTGAAATCAGATAGTAAATTTATAAAATAAACCAATGTTACAAATTGCAGCTTGTTATTTCAACCGCTTTTGATTGTGTCGCTGAAAATATGATTTAATTAGTATAGATGGCAATTCTGTTTCCTTAGCTTGTCTAAAAGACAGCAATTATCCAATAGTGCAGGTTTGATCAAAACTCAATGAAACACAAACAACCGATTCAGTCGTCTTTCAGAAGCACTTTTACATAGCAATTAGGAATCGCGTTTCAAATGAGTTAGTTATTAAAAAGCGTTAGTTAAAGTCAAAAGTTGAGTTCATGCGCCTCGTCTGTAGACATCCATTCACTTACTCTGCGCTCTATTTCACAAATACATCCTTAAACGTATGAAATCTACGAGAACAAGTAATTCACACAGAATGCTCTGGAATCTCACGAAGTTTTCAATAGAACCTTCTGGAATGTTGAAATGAAAATTATTTTAATTGAAACGGAATAAAATTGACTATTGTTTAGGGAATTAGGTTAAATTCGTACAAAAATATACTATAATCGCTTCACAAGAAACCAAACTATAACGTTTATATATAGTAATAACAACTTTAGAAAGAATAAAATATAAATACAAAACCAAGAAAGATTTACGATCATACGACGCGGCCACATATCTGGTACATGTAATATCTCCGTTCCACAGAGCAGCAGTAATGAGACTGGTTGTGGCGCTCGCACATGGAAAATGTTGGAGAATTATTTATCCTGTGACACTTGACGTCTGCGTAATACAATTCCAAAGGATTGTGCTGTTGCGATAGAGGAAATCATAACTCAAAAGCTTTTCGAATGACGAAGTTAAAATGCCACTTGAAATGCGACATTGATCGTTAAAGAAAATTCGAATGATACTTATTTCTTTTCACAGTTCTTGATGTCATTAGACAAAATTAACGAACCTCTCTCCTGTACTATAACTTATCTAATCCCTCTTAAAAAAATATGATTTATTAATAATTTTATTAGCAAGGCAAATTACTACATAAAATATTTGACAATGTATGAGGCAATCAAAGCGCGCAGCGTAAATTACTGAGTAATTAATTATTAAATTATTGGTATCCTATCCTACTATCCTACTTATATAATAAATTCGAAAGTTTGTAAGAATGTGTGTGTGTGTGTGTTTGTTACTCCTTCACGCACATACACAATTATCATTCCTAGACGAATACAAATCCATAATATATATAGAGGATTAGGGAAACAAAGTGGTGGTGACCTGAGCGAAACCTATAACACTCAGATTGATTGCGAGTCAAATAAATTGCCAAGGCTCAGGCGTAAGTTGGGGAAAGTATTTTACATTTCGAAGAACAGGAAATAGGAGAATTTTAGAAAAGCTTCTATAAGTTTCAGTTGGTCTTATATATAAAGCGTTAGTGAGTGACTAATGTATCATCGCACAACCTTAACTACTGGACCGATCAAACTGAAATTTGGCATGCAGATAGATGCTAAGATGTAAGTATAAATTGGATCCCACAAAACTTTATTTTGAACACGGGCGAAGCTGCTGTCAACAGCTAGTTGTGACAATGTTTTTATTTGTCTTCCCATCAATCCTTTCCTAATCCCTTGACAATTAAAGTCGGCAATCCATTTGAAGAGGCGAAAGGTCTGCTATTGACCTTATGCCTCTCTAAATGTTCATGGGCGGTGGTAGCGCTGACCATCAGGCGACCCACCAGCTCCATTGCCGGCTATGATATAAAAAAAAAATAAAATAAAAAATTTGTATCAGTAGGTACATTAGTCAACTAATATGACAGAAAATTAAAATAACATAACAGAATACGATATGAAAAGTTGAGTTGAGTTGTGACTACTAAATATTGACGCAAAAAGTTAAATGGTGCTCTCTAGAGTTCAACATATTAAATTGAGTGTAACATGACGTGGCAGTTTTCAAGTGGATTGGATCATTTGTCAAATAATGATAAGCAATTTGAGAGTTATGCAAAACCAGGCAAACATCCAGTGCCTATACTTACACGGTTCGATTAATTATTATTTATTTTAAATAATATGTGTGTAATTGAGTAATTTGTGAGCACAAATTTTCTTTCAATGCGTATTACCTAATATCGATCACATCGATAACAATAAGGAAATAGGCCAGCGTCCATAAATAAATATATTTTAACACAGTATTTCAAAAGAATGCCAAATAACAGCAAAGCTGCGGTTAATCATTTTTTCGATAAAACTATTTTACAATAAAAATAATTGGATCCGGCCATTCCGGCGAAATATTCTCAAATCCATTTACCGACGATATTAGAATATTTATTAGGTTTTTATTCATTCAGAACATGCGGCCGCCTATAAACGGTATAACGGGTGATTAGTTTTTAAATCTCTTTTTTGTTACCAATTGTCGGTTCTATTTCTAAGTGAAATCATTTCACATATTGTAATGGGATATAAAAATAGGTTACCATTATAGGCAGCCTGTGTCCAAGCAATGGGAACATAGCGGGTGATGATGATAATGATGATATGGATAGATAAAATGGATAGACGCGGATTTTTTATCGTTCGTTTGTTTAATAGTTTCTAAGTCTTCTAGAAAATAATGATTAAAAAACTAAATTTTCTTCAAGTTTACTCAATGAAATAATAACAATGAAAATAAATTCCGATTATTTTAACGTTATTACAGATATCGATGTGTATTTAAATATGTCTTTATCATAAACTTAAGTACGATTAAAATTCGACGTAGTTTCATTGTTAATTTATACAATACAATACTCGTCAGTGTAACGGATGGAATTAGTTCCGGTAGCCCATTGTCACGTGCAAGGACATCGGAGGAAAATATTTAGCATTTTTCATTAAATTCTGTGACAATTTTGAATGTTTAAGATGGTTAAATTATGAGAGCATCTTTCAATGTATATAATACTTGATGGTTCTAGTTGATCCTCGTTGGATACTATAATATATAAGATAGTTATCACTACAAAGTATAAAACAAAGTCGCTTTCTCTGTCCCTATGTGCGTGCCTATGTATGCTTAAATCTTTAAAACTACGCAACAGATTTTGATGGTATTTCTTTTAACAGATAAAGTGATCAAAGAGGAAGAGGAGAGGTTTATATGTATAATAACATCTATTAAACTGCTCCGCTTTAAAGCGTTCAAAAGTTAGTTAGGTAATGTATTTTAGTACAGGGTTCTTAAAAATAGTTACTAGTATATAAGTCATGTATTCTTGTATCGGTCCTCTTTGCTAGTCCTCTTACAACCAATAAACATCAAACGGTCAAACGGAGTTTTATTACATCACCATCACAAGAATATCACAGATACGAGAAATCCATATACTAGGTACCATGATCATATTAAATTATTCAGATAGTTAAATACACAGCTAAATGATACTCTTTTGGCTTCCGTCACATCTGTACCCAAAGGGTAAAGCTGGACTTTATTACTAGTTTTTTTGTTCGTCCGTCTGTCCCCATGCTGTATCTCATGCACCGTTCTAGTTAAACAGTTGAAAGCAACGGTCGGTTTGGTCATAAATTGGGTGGGTAACCAAGTTTTTTTGTAGGTGCTGTCTACCTGATTTCGATGTTATTAATTAATCCTTAGAAATAAATATTTATTTTATCACGCATAGACAATAACATCAAATAAAAAACAATATTTTTTCTTTGCGAAGAAATAAAACTTGTTCGCTTCTATCCAGTTTGATGGAACAGGTCGATTGCTCGTAGTAACCAAAATTATATTCCACTAGCTGCGGCCCGCGGTTTTACCCGCGTAAGACCGAATTCCGTAGGAATATCGAGATAAAAAGGTGCATATATGTTATTACAGTTGTCTACGTACCAAATTTCCTTGCAATCGGTTCAGTAGGTTTTGCGTGAAAGAGTAACAAACACACACACGTCCTTACAAACTTTCGCATTTATAATATAAGTAGGATAGGACTACACAAAGTACATACTAACAAACTTCCAAGGGGGGGGTCAGAGCTTTTTTTTTACATTGTCCTAAACACTTTGTTTAAGATTAGTCTTCTACTTTTGGAGAAGCTCCGAATCACGTTAGTAGAGCGATTGTACTAAAACTTCGTAATTAGGTGCGCTAATTACCTAAGTAGGCAATCATAAACTAATCATAAAAAGCGCCACCAACGATGATTATCGAATATTATAAAAAATAAACGTCTCATAAATGAATCATCCGAAAATCCAAAAAATTAATGTAATTTTCAACCACGACGACTCAGAACAAATGGATACATGTAAATGCGAATAATTTGAAACTTACACCATTTCATATTTATGATGTTGAAAACAAAATCTTTCCGCCATCAGTGAAATTATCTTTTGTGAAAGTTTCCCACCATCTGGAGCTCCAGACTAGCAAGTCAATCATAAAACAAAAGTCCTTGAAACTAAAACAAAGTTAGTTCTAGATTGTCTACATCTCAAGGTTCAAGGTCTCGTAACAGCCCGTCGGCCGTCACGCTGTGGGAACAAGGCATTTACCGTTTTCTTATCACATTTACACACTAGCCACTCGCCCCGGCTCCGCATGGTATGGCTCGTCATTAAATAAGTATCATTTCAGTACTGCTGTTCGCCCTGGCTTCGCCCGTGGTACATATTCACTCACATATGTTACGCACTGAACTTGCAACCTTCTAATGGTTCGATTTTTTTTAATCGGTCCAGTGGTTCTTGCGTGAAAGGTTACAAACATACAAAAACACGAAAGAGGAAGCTTTATAAGTGTAGATGATATGTTTTATATAGCCCTATTATATTATTTATGTGTGCGTTAGCGTGCCGTATTTGACGAACGAATGTGTTGGTGGTTAGACAAATTGTCTAACCAACTCTCAAGCATCTTGACTAAGACATTCAAATATGAGGGAACTCATAAGGTTAAAATCTATAAATATCCGTAGGTCTCTCTGTATATATTAATGACATTGTATTAACATACCTACCCATAGTTTTAAATAACTATCTCTTATGAACAACTATACACAAAGACATGGTAATGACATCATTTAAAACAAATAGTGGTTGTGTTGCTTCATTCAATAAATTCACACTGAAATCTATTCTCCCCGTAACCACGCTCGCTTCAGGTAAACGAAATTTTCCATTAAATAATATAATGAGTAAGTCGCGTTCAAAATCCGTTAGAGTGGACCATTTCCCTTTCCTCACCTTTCCCAGTCCATTCCTTTTTTCCAGTGGCCAAATCATTGCTTTCCTTACTTCCTTACGACTTCTACGAATGTTCATGAGCGGTGGTGACCGCTCACCATCAGACGAACCAGCAGCTCAATTGCCCGCTATGACATAAAAAACGTCTGTAATTTGTAAGTCTGTGATTGAAACAACTTTCAAATATTAAAAAACGAGACAATAGAACGAGTAATTTAAAAAGGTCCCAAATAAATAAAACGGTTCTCTCAAACAGTTACAGTTACTTTAAACCTTGACCTTTGACATTGTAGGACATTTACAATCAACACAAATGTAAAAAATGTTGAGTATTTAACATTTTATTGAAACTATTTTTCCATGTGAGTACCAATTGCTTTTCTCGTAGTTAAAAAAGGCATTACGATTTAAATGTTTATTGTAACAAACTTTATCCATTGCATTTTTTTAAATTGCCTATTAATTAAGACCTAAGTTATTATGCCGTAGTAAAAATGCAGCGTGTTCAGAACGCTTGTGCTCGTTTGTTGGGACGTTCCTCCCCGGACGCATATTACCCCGTACTTGGTAGAAGCTAGGTGTCTGAAAACGGAAAGTCCTAGGCGGTTACACCTCGCGTCACTTCTTTTTGGAGTAGTTTTGACAAAAGCACCTAAATATCTATATGGCAAGCTAATATGGATGGGGGACGGGAGCGTTTATCATACCCGTTCTTCCTTTTCTAAATTAGCCATTCCGAGGAGTTCAACAGCTGCTTTCTGGGGAAGTTTTAAGTATTCTGCAACCAAGTGTTAGAACAATATTCCACCTCGTAGTCATTATTGACTCTCAAATATAAATATAAAAAATATTTATTACAACAATTTCTCATACAACCTTAGTTGTGAAGTGTTTTTTATGCATTTATGTTATGTAGGTATATTATCTATCTATTTATGTGTTTATTAATCTATTATATATTACTTTAGAACATTTCATTTATTTATCTAAATGTATCAGTTTTATGTATTTATATAATTAATATTTGAATACGTTTGCCACCCAAATGTCACAAAGAGGGGCCACTGAATATCAGTGTGGCAACTGCGTTGCTGCGTAGGCTGAGTGGCTACCCCATTTGGCTCCACTGTATGTTTCTCGCTTTATATTTATTTCTAATTTTTTTTCACTTTTTCTTTGCTTAATTGTTTTCTTGTGTAAGCTATTTATTATGCTGTTTTGTTTTCATTGTTGTATTGTTTTGTCTATATAACTTTGTATAACAAATAAATGTTTCTTTCTTTCTTAATTATCTACACTAACATTATAAACTTCACTGAGTGACACAGGTTATATATATACCACGGGCGAAACCGAGGACAACAGCTAGTGAATCTTAATAAGAAAAACTACACATGTGTTTTTACGCTTCGATACCAAAATCTTGCTTTTGAAATCAAGCTTCATAGGATGGAACTATACATGTTTTCCACATCCCAAATTTAAGGTTATTAAACTGGATTAGCACGGCATTCCTACAGGAGGCTGGAGGCATTATACCCGCTGAACCAACGTACCTGCAACAATAAAGGGAGTAATGAAGTCCCGACCCTAGTAACGACATTCCTGCATATGAACGCTTATTTGACCGCCATTTCGCATTATTTTCGGCTCATCATTGAAGGTATTTCTCATTAGTGAGATAGTATGTGAAGAATTATTATTTATATAAATAAATACGTAATATAATTTAAAAACCAGCTAGCTTGCTCCTAATCGTGATAACAAGATAGACTTCTGGATGTGTCATCATCATCAGCCAATATATGTTCCCTTTGCTGGGACACAGGCCTCCTATGAGGGTTCAGGCTCTAATCCACCTCGCTAGTCAAGTGCGGGTTGGCAGATGTCGCATGTCGTCGAACTTTTGATTCTTTGACATGCCGGTTTTCTCACGACGTTTTCCTTCACCGTTTAAGCAATGGTAATGTTATACTCATGTGGAGATAAATTGAAAAATCTATTTATTTCTTGCACGCTCGCTTGATCTCGAAACCCCAACTTATCGATTTGAAGTCTGAGGTCCTCACCACATAGTCACCACTTCTTTTTATATAATTAATTTATAACATCCATTCAGCCAAGTACATCTGTATCATAGCAAGTCGCTATTTACCTAACGTATACATATAAATCAGTTTACATTTAATTAAAAACATGCGTAAATAAACAAATAGTTAAAATGAATTTCTGCATAAGCATTTAATTGAAACAGTAATAAATATGCCTTGACCAACATTTTTCACAATCAAGGTGCAGCTTCCATATTAAGAATTAACTTGTTTAGATGACCTTTCAGTTTCATCTTATAGTTCACCAGTGGTTTATAGGATCTAGCCAAGCTAATAAAGTTTGTAAGAATTTTATAAACTCGGTTGTATTTATCAATTAAGAGAACTGCACGAGGTTATAGCGCGTTATGCAATGCCTTAGAGTATATGAATAAAATATAGAAAATGTATCATATATTATGAATTATTTTTATTCATTATATTATCCCCCTTTAAAATCCGTTAAAAAGTGTTTAATTTCTAAATGTATAATACTCGCGTAAAATCAAACACAAGAAAATACTATATAATGATACATAGTATTTTCTTGTGTACATATACTTCAGGATATATGCTAAGTTGATGGTGAACCAAACGACTTCATTAAATATAATATATGAATAGTAACTGACTGGGTGAACCAATTATAATGATTCTTTAATTATTTGAAAGCTAGTGCCTCTTGAATTAAAAACATAAATTATCTTTCTGACGTTTTGAAGGCAATTTAGTTTATTGTTTCAAATAATAACATTCTATTAATCTTAACTAATATTATAAAACTCAAGTTTGTTTGTTTGTTTGAACGCGCTAATCTCAGGAACTACTGGTCCGATTTGAAAAATTATTTCAGTGTTGGATAGCCCATTTAATGTGGAAGGTTATAGGTTATATATGTAACACGGGCGAAGCCGGGGCGGACCGCAAATCATATTATAATTAGCTACATTACTCTTAGTAGTTTGCTATTAAAATTGAAATTCATGTTTATTGAAATATCTATAACCCGTTATCCTGATTTCTGTAATTGTTGTACATTGAACAAATGAATGTAAATTTCTAAATAGATAAGTTGATAAATAACAAATGCTCTTAATATTTACATCAAATTCAGAACTGTTAATGCATTCACAGATGGATTACAGAATTTAAATCAGCTGAATATTTACTTATCATTTCTATACCTAACACTGTAATAAGTCCAAGACCGAAACTAAATATCCCAACTTGTCTGGTGACAATTTAATTAAGACGCGGTTGGTTAATTTATGCGCTGTTTGTGGACACACACCTGAACATACACCTATGAGGACACACTTGGCTAGTTTATGTTATTTTAGCTTCAATTGTGAACAAATATACTTATAATAGATTTGATTAAAAAAAAAAATGGGTTTTTGGATTCGAAATTTCATTCATTTGTGGTTGAGCTGTGAAAGTGTAACTAACAGGCAAATAAACAGACATTCGCTTTACTATTAGAGTGGATTACTCGATTGGCACAGTGTTTAGGAAACCTGATTACTAACAGTATATGTTTAAAGTTCAAAGTCCTATTTAGAAACTATTATTCACGGAAAATTTTGTTTCTGCCAATGAATATACAAAAATTATAAAATTTAATGTGCAGTATAAAAAAATGCATAAATATGTTTACCTATGGGTAAGTTTCCATTTCTCATATGTTTACATAATGGGACTAGACAGTGTTGTCTCCAAATTTATTAATATTTTAAATATAATATGCAATCTTAATTACGAATTCCACTTCAGATGATATTTGATTAACATAATATGAATATTATTGCAGTACAGAATCAAAACTCGTCCAATATTTACCAACTGCGTAGATCAAATAAATATAAGCGCAGATACAAGGGTCTATAATATTCTACAAATATATTTCAGTTTTTTCACGCAAAACTTTTCTCAATAAACAGTATCTACATTGCCTTAAAAATATAATGCTTAAGTGTATTATTACTTGTATTTATCTAATAATAAACATATACCTAAAATCTAGTCCCCAATGATGGAAAACCCATTCATTAATTATGATTTTAGCTCGTAATTGCGAACGCAGGATCGACACGGGTTAGAACCTACGTCAATCGTATTTTGATTTCAGTTGAGTGCTTTACATTACGCTACGAATGGACATATTCGAAGGAAATTAATTGGAATTAAAACATAAATAACACGCTTACATGATAGATTTAACTAAATTGTCTCACAGCTCTTATAGTGTACGTAAGGAAATTATTTAGTCTTGGCGATCCTTATCAGGTTAATGATATAAACTCATGGAGTAATTGCATTGTTTCCAATCCTTGATAAGTGTACAAAGTTTGAATTATATCTGTCCGTTTCAAATGAGTCAAAATAGAATGTTAAGCAGTCGGTTACATACAAACATACGGGAGAAGCTAAGCTCCAAGGTGGTAAGAACTATTCATCCCGAGTCTCATAGATGAAAGCATTATTTTTAAAAACATATACAGCGACTAGATCAAATTATCAAAATCAACTCAACCACATCAAAAAAAAAAACAGTCAAATAAAGAAGGTGTTACATCGTCTCTATTATAAATACTTTATGAATTAGTATTATTTAAATATAAACCCATATAGAGCCCTAAAAATGATAGCCAACCTTACCATATACATTAAAATATACAAGTGAAAATATTTCATCTATATACTTAATTAAAAGCATTAGCAGTTTCAAAAGAATCAAGGAAACATGCAAACAAAACGAAGAAATCTAAACACAATCGATATACATAGAAATTCGTAACTGTACTCCGGCGCAGCGCCTGGCACGGCGTGGTACTAACACGACAGCACCTGCCAGCTCAGTCTCAACTCTAACCCTTGCCCTTAAGGTCTCTATTTGTCCTACATCTCACAACGCAGGGCCCTATCAATTCACAACACGCCTCCAATTGAATTTATACTTTATTTCAATAGTAAAAGATTTATTTTAATTTGACAACTTAATTAAGATCGATTTGACGTTCTCTATAATGAACATTGGAAAAGAGGCTTTAACACATCACAAAAGAGATCGTTTTCAGATGATTTATTGATATGTAAATAGTGCTAGAGATGTGTGGAGTGCGAAGTAACGGCAATGTTTTGTATGTGTGCGTACGGAAAAGCAATGAATTCAATTATGAGCTTTCCTATAGAAGTGTGTAAGCTTTATAAATCAATTTTCATTCATTTCTGTACTTAATATATATATATTTTTATATAAGACGTGTGGTTTGCGCGTTTATGTTTGCGTTGTGGGTTTCCTTTGGGAAAATGAAGTTGTATTTTATGTGCTTTGCTCGTTATTTTATAGCTATAAATCATATACTTCAGATCTTTAATAAAAAGAAAATTAAAAGTATTCGTAGTCTAGATTAAAATTGAGTTTAAAAAGTGAAAGGATTAGCTGCCTCACTAACTTTTTAGAAGTATTTAAATCTGCCAGACCTATTAAGCCTGACATTAGACAGGGCTATAATTTATGGACGTTAAGCAAGGATGAATTTGCGACAGGGCTTTAGGGACGAATAATGTGAGTAACCAAAATTATATTAGAACCTTAGTATATATTTCAAACATCCATAATTACGGATAGTTATATTTAAC
Organism: Zerene cesonia; assembly: GCF_012273895.1. Taxonomy (NCBI): domain Eukaryota; kingdom Metazoa; phylum Arthropoda; class Insecta; order Lepidoptera; family Pieridae; genus Zerene; species Zerene cesonia. Next base: position 224,490 of record NC_052108.1, read on the forward strand.
AATATACCTACGACCGAAATAATTTTATCCAATTGAATCTAGCGAAGTTGACGTTGGAAATTAACAAAACTTTTCTTATTAAAATGTGTCCAAAGTCCAAACATAGAGCACCTCGCGGACAGAGTGTTGACACTTTTGTTTCCATACTAATGAAGTTTGTCCTGTGCGAGCCGCGCGCTCTGGCCCCCACTACTCTATTAAACAGTTTAAGAATATAAAATTAGAGCTCGTCAAGCGCTTTTGTCCGCTTTGCGCTGAATTGGTAAATTCAGTTTGAATAGCTGCAGCGCAATTGAAATTTGGACAAGTTGAAGCTACCATTTGACACTAATTACAGGGTATATTTTATTTTTATATCTCTTTATCGCGAATTATGTTCGATGCTTTCATAACACTGAGCGTATGCTAAGTATTCATTATTTGTAAGTAGGTCTGTTGGGCATAGGCGGTGAAATTTCACATTGATTTCATTTATTGATTAATATTATTTTGATAGTTCGAATAATCAGCTTCATTTATTCTTTTAATTTATAAAAAATCACACACTTTTAACAATTCTCACTTGACATTACTCTTTTTTCCCGCGCATTTCGCCCACAGACAACATAAGCTCAGGCACTTGAAATCTAATGAGGCTGTATATGTTGCGAACCGAACAAATCAAAGGTGAGCATAACGCATAGATAATAACAAGACGGTTGCCAAGCAACGGTCGTTGACCCGCAGTGCGTGGGAAACTGCTCTTTAATGGACCCAGCGTGGCGCAACATCCACTTTTGACCAGCTTGCAAAATGTGTTGAAAGATCCTCCACGCTAATATCTTGTATGCTTAGAATGTAAGACTAGCTGATCGCCTCAGCTCTTCTTGGGGCGAAACAAGAATTAATTACAAGTCTAGCACTTAGCAGCATTCTACCGGGAAAAAATCGAAATCGTTCATTAGTTTCAGCGTTTTGCTGGTGCAAACAAACTAGCAATAAAAAGCGCTTTCTTTGACGTGCATTTACTTATGTAATTTTAATTGGTCGATAAACTAAAGCCTAGGCCTAAGGCCTGAGGCATAAGTAACTTCTTATTCGCCAGCTAAGGCGTCAAAATCGATTATGTCATTTTCGTGTTTAGATGGTTCAGATTAACAAATAGATAAGTATAAATCTTAATAATATTCATTTATCCATTACAATCATCTATATAACTATATACATAATTCAAATCCAGACAGTTTTATCATCTTGTACCTTGAAAATACACTATTATATAAGAAATAAGTAAATCAGTGAACAAGGTAATTGTAGGTAGGCTGTTGAGGTCAGGGTCAGGATTAGATAAGCGCGGTCGTTCACCCCGTGATAACGCGTTGGGTGTGGTGCAAGGGAGAAACGGTGAAGAGGAAAGTTTAATTTCGGAAGCATTCATAAATGACGTCACATGTTAAAAGGGCAGGATATCACCAAAATGTGACATTGTGTCTGAGAGGCAGGGGCATCAATAATTTTTTGGTGATGTCGCGTGTTAAGATTTTAAATTTGTCTTATGATTCAAAATTTAACATTATTAATAAATCTTTCATGATAGAATCAACCAATGGTCTTACTCCCTCTTATACTGAGTACCTATACGTAAGAAAATTATTTAATTCTGGCGACCCCAGGATAATCTTATATATAAAATTCTCGTGTCACAGTTTTCGTTGCCATACTCCTCCAAAACGGCTTGACCGATTCCTCTGAAATTTGGTAAGCATATTGGGTAGGTCTGAGAATCGGCCAACATCTATTTTTTATCCCGATATTCCTACGGGATACGGTCTTACGCGGGTGAAACCGCGGGGCGCAGCTAGTAAGATATAAAATAATTCTAGTGTCATTGATCCTTGGTTAGTGTACGAAGTTTAAATTAAAACCGTCCGTTAAAAGTGGGCCAAAATCGAGTCTAAAGGAATCGATTACATACAAACTTACAGGTGACGCTGTGTTAAAAAAGATTAAATGAGATAAGAATAAGATCTCGACTTAAACGATTCAATTTATTACGTAATAGAAAGATAACGGAGCGTACATTTAATCAATATAGTTATACCGACAATTCTTGTTATTTATGTCGAAATACATAAAGCACGAGCTTAGGTTTGAATCAACGAAGCTGCTAAGATTCAAAACTCGAGATTAGTTTATGGTCGCGGCGTTGCACACAATTCTGCTCTTATTAGCGAAATTATAATGACCGATTAGTGAAACACAGTAAATTATTTTACCCAATTCCTGAATTATAACGTATTCAACATTTATATAACCGCTTTAAAAAGAGCCCATTATTTATAACAGTATGTTTAATATTCTTAAAATCTTTTGTATTGTTATTTATGAATAACATGCTCGATACCAATTGCCAAATCTATTAGTTCTAGCAAATTCCATTGTCAAAATTTTCCCTCTTTGATGATTATTGAATTGTTTATTGGCTTTCTCAAAACATACGTATTTCTTATCTATATTTACCTAACAAATCAATATCTAACAAATTCATGTAACATACTTCGCTATTCATTGAAAATATTTACAATTTTTCTTGTATACTAATACAATGTTCGAAGTATTATTATAGGTATGACTACACCAGGCATAGTCTACACGATCTAATCCCTTGCGTTGCTTAGGGAACACGTCTCTAACCAACGTGGATCTGTGTGTAACTGGCTTAATTCAGTTGCTTAACTTATTTTGTTGTTTTTGCCGATGCGAGATAAATTTTTAACCAGCTCTTCTGCACGAGAAGTCTTGATAACATATTCCAATACATTCCACATTTTTACTATGTCACTTTTTTCGTGAAAGTAGTCCAGGTACGTCTGCAAGATTTGATCAATCGTTGTATTGTACCTACAAGTTATTCCCAACTGTTTCACTGCTATCCGGTACGTGAATGTAACAAATAAAAGTTAGTTTCAAAATCATATCATCAACATTATAGAACATTCATATAAATAATATATATTAGTGGTAAAGTGCGCGGAAAGAGATTTTGCCACACGTAAATAACTATCACACATAAAACAATTAATATATAGTTTACTAGCTACGCCCCGCCGTTTCACCCGCGTAAGTCCGTATCCCGTAACAATATAGGGATAAATTGCCTATATATTATTGCAGTTGTCCAGCTGTCTACGTACCAAATTTCATTGCAATTGGTTCAGTAGTTTTTGCGTGAAAGAGCAGCAAACACACACACTCATCCTTACAAACTTTCGCATAATATTAATTAATAAGAAGGATATAATGTCTAGTATACGTTTATTCAAGAAGCATAAACCTGTATAAAAACTTTTTTATTCCTACGTTCCTTTCAACTCATTATTCTTTTTACGAGAGTAAAATTCCTTACCAACTTTGATAAAACTAGCTGAAAAGCCAAGATTCTAGTAACAAGCTTTGTAATCTTATTAAAACTACACCTATCCTGACATCGGTGGGGATAACGAGCTACCGCGCGGATGCAACTCAAGTGCCGATAAAAAATAATAACGTGCGAGGGAGACGGCAGATACACGTTCACACTGGTGCAAGAGAGACCCAATGAGGTACAAGCGACGTATCGCAATTTGCGGTATTTGAACATTACCAGCGATTTTCAGAGTAATATCATAGGTGCTTTTATGAAATGAGCTCGTGTTTATAATGTTTTTATTCAATATTAAAACAGCGAGTTTACGACGTGATCCGTGTTTGAATATTTTCAAGCAACAAAGACTTCAGATATTAGCTATCTAGACCTTCCATATTTACCAGGATTACGTATTAGAATTAGGAAATTTAAAACTGTATTTATCTTATAAAATATTTTTTTATTATATAAATATCTTGTAAAAAAGATTATGTACTCGCTTACACATTTCCCTAGCCGAGCCACTAAACAAACATGGCGCAATGTATATTGGGAGGGTAGTTTTAAATTGCAAATGCAATTATTTTAGCCGCACGGGAACGACGCAAGTTTTAATTTCATTGCACGGCGACTGTTACGTATTCAGGGTAATTAGCTCTGGTTATTGGGTAAGAAGTTATTATTAGGAATAGCAGAGATGTTATGGTATTGTTTTGGTGTATTGGTGGGGATGCAGTGTTAGGAAAACAATGGAAAATAGGTAGAGGTTTTAGTAAAGAGGTTCAGATAGTTTGTATTTAACTCAGGGCTACTAGAACCATTAAAAATATCACTTAGGCACCATGAAAATGCTTTTTTACCCAGTAATTTAGGCTCTTTATTATCCTGGTAAAACCCGGGTGATTACGGGACAAGCGGCTAGTTTCAAATAATTTGATGTCTGACATCAAAACGGACAGAAAATTTTTAATGTTTACCCTGGATACGAGGCACAAGGAGATCCTCTGAAATTAAGTGAATTCAGGTGTTCAGCTTGAAGTGTTAATTATTTTCTGTGTGTTTAAATAATATTTTATTATTATAAATACATTACGTATTTGATGAATATGAATGAAAGAGCGAAACCATTAAAATAAAACTATCAAGATCGATATCAATGGATATTTGGATAGAAATCTCATTTATAAATAATTTTATGTTGTAGTAAAATTCTTATAAAAAATTGAAGAAAAAACAATCTATCCTAGGCACCGGATTCTAACCTTTTTTTATGGTGGGGAAATCTTGCATAGGTACCCACGGCCCCCGGGGAAGAGGTCATGGGTTATGTCGGATTTCTACCGCCTAAAACCCCACTGTGTTCCGTCGAGCCACATAAGTGAAGGAGCCACCGGTGCTCGTTAGCATTCGTCCGCGACACCGGATTCCAATCTGCGTCTTTCGCCAAACCAAAGCTTCGCTAAACGAGTAAACATTGAAAGTAAAGTAACAAATACTTGTTCCCCCTTTATTGTTTGCGTGATCGCAAGCAAATTCGTGGGCCTGACTAAACCTTGGAAGGCCCTTATACGTTCTGCTGAATTATTTAAGCGTGTATATGTGTTTGTTATATTTTCACACAAAGATACTTAGCTAAAATAAAAACAAATAGTTGTCCAAGACAACATTTGGTCTACCCACATCTTAATACAGGTTGGATGGAATAATTAGAGACAATCAGCAAGATTGCTGGATGGAATAATCTGCAGGACAGACCCATTATCATTAGCCATAGGTAATATCTCACTATTTGTACACATCACAAGGTACCATCAGCAACCACATGTGGGCTTGACTTTTGTATACTATAATGCGTAATATTGGATGTTAAGGGAACTGTTTATTGTACTAATTCAAATGTCATAATTTCACATATTGCAATCGATTACACGGAAGTTTTATATGCCCGTGTGTGTTAAAACCAACCAATTTTCAAACCCATACTTCAATGTCATCGAAGAACATAATTCTAGACATTCTTAGTCACACTAATAGAACTAGCATAAACTCTTTTGTTCGTTCGCGGTTCGCGAAATTTTCTAGCCTAATTGTTTAACTACATTATTTTATAATTTGTATACGTTGATATAAATATTGTTTTTATATAACACATCTAGACGTGAATAAAAAAATGCTATGTCAAATCTGTCTTAAGAATGACAGTTTCTCAAAAAATTAATGCAATGAGCATGAACAGTTTGATTATCCTACTCCTACTATCCTACTTTCTACTAATATTATAAATGCGAAAGTTTGTAAGGAGGTGTGTGTGTTTGTTGCTCTTTCACGCAAAAACTACTGAACCGATTACAATGAAATTTGGTACGTAGACATCTGGACAACTGGAATAACATATAGGCAACTTTTTATCCCGATATTCCTACGGGATACGGACTTACGCGGGTGAAACCGCGGGGCGCAACTAGTTTATCTCATATTCTAGAAAATAACCTTTTAGGTAAAATCAGTTATATTCTTAACGCGCTATTGATAATTCTGCAGCCTTGAATTCTTGAATTAAAAACACAAATATGTTTGTTTTTATTTCTCTCCTACAATATTCATATAGCTATTATGTTTTATTATTTGAAATTCGATTTTATGTTTTTAAAAACAGGATTTTTAATTACTTTGCTCAGCCGAGTTGGAACACTATAGCCAGAGTGAGTGACCGATGTAGGTACACGTGTTATGTTTTCAAATAAATAAGTTTATTTATTTTATAGCATTACGGTATTTACCGTGAAACCGTTACAAAATAAAACAAAATTGACAGCACGTATATATAAAAAAGTAATAAAACATTGATAACAATTGTTTCGCAAGATATTTTAGAAATATTTTTATTTCACCGCCTCTCTGTTAAAGAACGGTATAATTATAAAACCATATATTATGTGTTTAGATAAATTTGTATATGTATTGCAGATATTTTTCAATGGTCAGTTACAGTGAAGTTTAACTTGCAGATTTAAATTGTTTCTAGGAATTATATACAGGTTATAAACCTATATCATAGCGGCGATAAATCTTAAGTCAGACTACAGAAAATCCAAAATTAAAACGTAGTTTAAGTTACAAGTATACAATCGCGGGAAAGACGTGTATCACTTGCTTTTCGCGTGTAGACGGGAAAAGCAAGTGATAGTGTATATTTCAAGTTTGACTTAAGAAGCAAATAATCGCAGCCTTGTCAGTTATTTGCGGCGGCTAGACGAATGACGTCGCCACGAGCAACAGGTGCGCTATAGTCCCGCCATTTGTACACGTCACTGTGTACGATCGGCAAAAACATCACTGTCAAACGAAATTCGAAAAAAAAATGATATGATATTACTATGTACTTAGTTTATATGGGTTATACAGGTTTGGAAATCGAAAATATTGTCAGTTTTCTGTGTGGTCCGCAAAAAAAGTCTTAGCAAAAGCAAAACAACTATACATAATTTTATTGTGGTAGTCGAGCACGCTTCGGCACGAATTGGGCCAGCTCGCACCGGGGAAGTACCACACCCCCACAGAAAACCGGCGTGAAATAGTGGCATGCCACTGTGTTTCGTACGGTGAGTGGGGGAGCCGGAGGCCCATTTCCTTTTCCTCACCCATCCCAGTCCATTCCTTCTTTCCAGTCTTTAATCCTTTCCTTTTCCCTTCTCCCATAAAAGCGGGCGGCACATTCGTAAAGGCACTACCTTTGCGAATGTTCATGGGCGGTGGTGATCGCTTACCATCAGGCGAACCACCAAGTCAGTTGCCCGCTATGACATAAAAAAAAAAAAAAAAAAAAACATAAAACCATCAATCAATTATTTTTTAAGTGTATACATAGAATTATGTACATAAGATGGTCCTTTAAATATGATCATATGTATGAATTTAACATTCTGACGACAAAAATAATTACAATCCGATTAGTGGTTTTGGAGAAATGCGTGGAAAACCATCCACACAAGTAAATTTAGAGATTAAATAAGTAAGTGATAATGATATTTGGTGGTTAATACACAATGGTGTATATTTGATAAAAGAAATAGATCATAATCTATCGAAATGAAGGCGTTAAATTATATTATATCGCATTTAATATTGTTTATTTATTTGACCTGTCTTACGTTATGTGGCAACATCAGTTTACAAATGTTCGCAGTTGCGTATTACTTATGCCGAGAATTGACTTTGCAAACATCCAAACGTCCGTCAGTTTCATGCTATTATTTGAAGGAGCCTCATATTTCTTTGTAATTTTAAAATAATTGGTTCATTTTCTATCAAACTTATTACATCTGTTTAACAAATCAACACACGGTACGTTCTGTCGCATTCCATTTCACAATACGTTATTTCGACAGTTTACAATTTCGCGAAACAGATCTAACAAGGTTTACTTAAAAATCCAAGCAGATACATATAATTCAATAGAAAAAAAAACGTAAAATCGGAACAATTAAAAGCTAAAACTAAACAATGGTCGCTCATAATAGTCCCAGTTGACTTCCAAAGTTCAAATTGCATTCAGAAAAGGAGTGTTTCAATAAAAGCAATTTAATTTGTATCAAATGTATGCGTTGTACATCGTGCTGTGTGGCGTTTTATTGTAAACTAGATCAGACCTCGGCTTTGCTCGTACAATATGTTTAATTCCCTAATATTAAGCCAACTGATAGTTCTCTGGTGATTATTGATGTAATAACTCTATGTAGTATGTATGTATCCAACTTGCAATATAAAATATACATTTAAAGTGTAAATATACCCAAGTTAGACCAACAAGCTCGTCTCAAGTCATAAAACGTATTAACGCATTGAACAATCTAAACCTTATTTGAGTGAATGAACCCCGCGGGGCCGATCGCCAGGATGGGATGGGCCGCGCAGAAGAGGTACCTTCTCGAAACATTATACGGGAAATGGAAGAAAATCCAGTTTCTTCCATACTCCATATTCATTAAAAAAAACTGTTTTTTGTCAGCAAAGTATGACTATTATTACAACTGTTGTGCAAAAGCAGTTAATAGTTTTTTAAATTGTTTTTTAATAAAAAATTGTGACTTTGGTTTATGAAGAAATTACAGTCGGATCTTAAAAATTTCACCAGTCTGAAATAATTATTTGACCTTTTAGGTGCAATATACCTGAGTGGACTAGTTTCTTCCTGGAAATGATACTTTAGTACTATTTAGTGACAATTTAATTACAAAAATCAAAATTTTAGGACACTGATATAGCTAAAATAAAAAATGTTACAAAAGCACAACCTAATTAATATATATAATTACATACATTCATATGACTAGATGAAAGCACCAAAATTTCTTAATAAGCAAGCAGATGAAACAAATTGAACATAAACAACAACTTTTATAATATAAGTTGAAATTAACAAAGTTAAAGTATCATGCAAGTTCATAACTGAATATGAAAAATTCCTCTAGATTCCATCTAGTGTACCTAATTAAATAAAACAGTCACTATCCAGAGTTTGAAAAGTTTCAAGTCTATTTCAGATGAGGTTCCAACTTGTATTTCACGTAATTGTTTTTCACATTTTCTGAAAGTTCTAGAAATTTTATTCCGTTTAGTAAAACGATGAATTCTTTTAGTAGTTTTTATAGCCATAGGACAAGGCCAATTTAAGGAAAATACACATTTAGTACAATGGCATAATGGCCTTAAACTGAATGTATCAAATATTCAAAAGCAGAAGAATTAAGTATAAGAAGTCCCATAAACAATCCCATTTAATTTCATATTCGAAAGAAAGATGTAGTTCTTTTTACTGAATAATACTAGCTGTAATATAATGTAGTTAATATGGTAAAAACTAAGAAAACAACGCATACATTTTGCAATCTGTCATGCCATTTTTCACGCACGGCGATTAAGAATTATTTCTATGTAACACATTTTAACATTGCCATTATAATAAATTTAATATGGAATCCCTCAGATAATACGTCAACGTGACATTTCATCAGATCGCAAAATTACCCCGTTACAGCATTAATCATCATAAATTATGAGACGTGGCGTTATTTTTGTCAGTCATGTTGACAATTAGAAGCTTAAGTAAATAAGGCGAGAGCCGCATGTGGAACGTGTGAATTGTGCGAACGATGCCTTATTCGGTATATTATGTTTTATATCCTTAATGCTATCGCCAGTAGATTATTATGATATTTAGGTAGCGTTTTTTATAATCATTTCTACGGTATTCGTAATGACAATAAATAAACGTGGTTTGTATGGGTACGTATCCTATAACATCCTTACATAAAATCAAATCACATACTATTTTCTATATGACTTACGAATACGTGTGAAGTCCAATTAGCTTTGCTCAAAAGATTTTTCTAATCAGCTTATTTCCTGCAACTTTTCTAAGAACATCCAAAGAAGCATACGACTTCTCCTTCCGTAACGTTCCTAAGACTAAAAGTTATATGCGATATTATCATATTAAATTGTGATACGCTAACGTGTCGAGGTGACGGCGTCATTTATAACAAGGTTTAGAAATGTAATATGGAGTCATAAATGGATGCCAAGTTTGACATTACATCAGATTTCATCCCCATTTATTCGCATATATCATTTATCAAATTATATTTTAGCTTTGAAGCAAATTGTCTTCATTAATATTCAAGATCTAGGCATAAGGAATATTAGATCACCTACTTTAGGAATTAAGGCTCTATCAGGTTCATTCCGAATAAAGGAGGCGAAAATTCGGACCATTTCATCAACTACCTACTGTCTCCCTATGTTCTATTGACTTAAGGATAAAAATATACCAATTCTAAGAAGACTTGCCAGTAAAACTCGCGGTGAGTTTTATGATAATAAAATACGATATCACAATACCCGCGTATTTGTGTATCCAAAATTAGTATATTTGTATCTGTCACAAAGAAATTTAGCAAAGTGACTGTAGAATAAAGATAGCTGGTTAGTTGTTATTTCAGAGAAGATATAAAAAAAATAATTAATTTCCCAAATTTAAAAGATGTAATATAAATCAGCGGATACTGCAATGGGTATAGCCGGTCTCGCGGGGCCATTAAGAGATAACACGAAGAGAATATCTATAATTTCATCTATAGAACTAGAAAACTAATCCTACACTTACACAAAGTTATTAAAACTCCCTTCAAACTCAATTCCATCCATTCCTTTCACAGCATCTTGTACTTTGAAGAATAAACCACATCCGCTGAAAGACATTGTCATCAATTGTTCCGTCTGCTGCAACAACGCTATCCGATCCGGTGCTATCTCGTTTACATGATTTGTATTGAACTGTCTCCATACCTCAGTGGATGGTATATTGTATTTAGGAAGACTTATTACGTACGGGCGGGCAAATCAGCGTGTGGTTCGCCTGATGGTAAGCTGATGGTAATCACCACCGCCCATGAACATTCGCATAGGTAGTGCTTCTGAGAATACGCTGCCCGCTTTTAAGTGCTAATGCATAAAGAAAGAATTGACGAAAGAAAGGAAGGAATGAACTGGTATATGTGAAGAGAAGGAACTAATTCATATCTAAACTCCAAAATATTGTTTCCAATTTGGTCTAGGGAATTAGTCTCCCTGTGAGTTAGTGTGAGATGCTGAGATGCGGATATTGGGGATTGATTTAATTTCCGCCGTCTCGGCCGCTTCCCAATGGCCCTTGTATTAAGACATATACTTGGAGCATTTATATTATGAACTAGGGACCCGTGATAACTCTGAGACGGTTCCATGAACCCAACGTGTTTGCCAAAGAAATTTATTCCTGTGTTGACATATTTAGCTTAGAATTTTTTTATTCGTTTTGACGCAAGTGTTAATAATATCGCGTTATAAGTGTGTTATAAAATCTTTAATTGCTATTGTGCTGGTCTAATGAACAATGTACAATGTGGTTAAATCTAAAAAGTAATGAAAAAATGCCAACCTTATTTCAAAGAATCCTTTAGTGAATATACTCGTTTTGAAATTACGGAGAACCGCATTTTATATAGTAAATCTCGCCTGAGACAGGCAGTGGCTTTGGAAAACTAGTAACTACCCAAGAATTAAGGATATTTCTTTAGTGTAACTACACTACAAGTGATATTTTTCTATAAGATAAACCTATACATCTGTTACAGTGGTCTTCAAAAGATATAACTTTTGGTCTGCAATTATCGCGTTTCTCGACACGTCGGTGGACGTAATGAGAGGGAAATTGGCCCAAAACTTGGGTATTAGCGTTCCTTACGAAATAGAATATTACGTTATTTTCTTTTATATATTAGTTATTACATGAAATTGTATATTGAGATATGTATTTGATGTTAACGATGACCTTGAAACTTTATTAATACATATATGAATACTCTTATAAAAGTATAGATGCATTTGGCCACAGACATTTGGTTCAATCATTAGGTCTAACTAATGGATGATGCTGTTTATAATTTTGATTGATCACCTCCAAAATAGTATAGAGCAAAACCACTTCCCGAGTCTGTCCCTATGTATGCTTAGATCTTTTAAACTACACAACGGATTTTGATGGGTTTTTTTAGTGTACCGTTATTTAAGAAAAAGGTTTATATGCATAATAAAATGTATTAAAATATTGCGAAGCTGTGGGTGAAAGCTAACATTTCATACGTTATCTGTCATTGTAACTGACAGTTAAACAAAACATTCCCAGACACAAACTGACAGTCTCTGCGTCGCATACTCCGCTATATTTTATAACTCGAGTCACGGTGTTTGCTCCGTGGTCCGCAAAGGGCCACGACTAATATTTGCCTGGAACTTTCACTCGGGTCGCGGGTTCGAACTCTTGTTAACACGGTATAGATATGTATGTTGAGATGTAATGCTGGTGTATTATTTTTGTTCTAAGTTTGGCCAGATTTAATGGAATTGGACCGAAAAGTGTATAGAAAAAATCATTATATTACAAATATAAATAAATAAATAATATTTTAGTTTTCTTTTTTGTGGGAATCTTTCATACCTTCATTAATCTTCATTGATCGTATTATAATATACTAGCTGTGACCCGCGGTTGAAACCGCGTAAGCGTGCTGCGTAACCGTATCCCGTAGGAATATCGGTATAAA
>NC_052108.1:238017-242396 GCF_012273895.1 Zerene cesonia
AAATTCAAATGTAATATTTTTTTATAATTAAGTGTAACAGTATTTATGGCCAGACTAAGTATATATATACAAGAATTGCTCGTTTAAAGGTATAAGATAATCAAAATAAATAATTTATATGAATTCAGGAATATTAAAAGGTGCAATATTGATTTTTAAAACAACAACATAGCGTTTAAACGGTAAATAAATACACTGTACCAGCCACTTTCACAGCGTGAATAAAAATAAAAAAGCGACAAACTAAAGTGGAAGGTACTCTGTTTTACTGTATTTAGCACATATTTTGATACCTTTATTTATCAGTACTTCACAATGCGAAAAGTTAAACCGACATAAATCCATAGTTTATAATGCTACATTACGTTTTTTTTATTCTATTTATTATAAGTGATAATTATGTTTAATCGCAGATTTTAAACTAAAAAATTCGCATCGCAAAATTATTCAGCGCAACTCATTTCCACGGTTTTAAAATTCCTTTAATTTTTCATCATGACGCGTTGAAAATTCACTCGAATTACAAGAATGCTTCGCGAATTAATGGTCTCGGTACAATTTACATACATTTACAACTTATTAAGAACTGGACGGCAACTTCGCCACGGTTCATCTACATTGCTTCTCTTGTTTGAATGTGAAAAACCTGCAGCACAAACTTTCTTATCGACGTAGTAATGTAAAAAAAATATGACCACACGCTACGGGACAACTAATTATTGAGGCGAATACATTGCGGAGTAAATCCGAAAGAAAATTTAAATATGTTTCATTATCCATATACACGAAGCAATGTAACTCATTTCGACTCAGTACGGATGGCATTGAGGCTTTTAATTATAAAACCAACGAGATGTATTTATTCTTAAACGTTAAATAACATGCTTTGGTCGTTATTATAATTTGTACTGAAATTTATCATAGTTATAATGAGACACGAACGTTGAGCGAGAATTGTGTATGCGTTTATATTCTTGAAATCGGATAAGGACTCATTACGAATTTTTAAATCTTATTATAAGAACCGGTTTATTTTCCTCACTTTCCCAGTCGTCAATCCTTTCCTTAACCTTTACCCCTTGGTAAGGGTAAAAAGCAGCGCATTCGCAGAGGCACTGCCACTGCAATTGTTTATGGACCGTGGTGACCACTTACAGGTGAAACAATCAGTTGCGAAATGCCAAAAAAATAATTCGAATTATCGTAAATAACTATAACGTTTCATTATTTCTAGTCCCTTCAAATTTACTTTTAATGAAACCAAATTAACGCTTGATCCTTCGATTCTACCAACTCTATTTATAGCAGTATATTGACAGGAATGTGTTTGACATTTCATTATACGGTCCCTTCGGCTACAGTGGCAGAGGCGTTGATTGTTCGTGAGTTTATGTACAATTGTTCTTGCTTCTTTTGATCTAAAAATAAGGACTTATGGTTGCAAGCAATTGTGTCAAAATATGAGTCCCATAACTTATGTGCTTACATAATAGTATACGTAATTCAGAAATTATATAGGACCTTTCGAAATAGTAACTATCGAATAAACCGATTCTCCTTCGTAGAAGCGACATTCCGAAGCGAAGGTTATTTGAAAAATGACTATTCATAAACACCTATAAATGTATACTTGATGGAAAGTTTTTTGAAACAGTTTGAACAATAAAATTTCTTTCTTTTTTTTGAAACGCCATTACACCGCGGCATGGCTGTCTCCAAACAAATATGAATGAATGACACAAAAAAATGATCTTTGTTTAACACAACATAATTAATTTCGCGAGATAATAACACAACAAAGAAGAAATAAATAGATAACTAAATAAAATACAATAATAAAAGGTTGCCTTGATCAGTGTGGTGCTAAACAGGTTATCTACTCAGCATGAATAAAATGAAATTTATCTCATCAGTTATAAGCACATAAGAACAACAAAAGATTCTAGAAGCATCATGATCATTCCATATACAGATATATTAGCAATCCAATCCCATAAACGTTTCACTGATTGCATAATATTTAAGTGCATTTTCCAAGGCCGTTCGCCCAGTGCCCGGTACCAACACCAACCACGTGATCCAAATTATTAATTTATTCATATTTATTACTCATCACGACTTCCTTCTCAGGTCTTGTAAGCAAAGGTCATCTAGACAAACGTGATATTTACTGCAAATTTGTCACCGATCGGGAAGGCACCAGTCGAGATTCTAAAATGGGACCGAATGGCACCAAAATCCTATCAAACACATAAATAATCATGTCAATCGGTTGAAAACCCACTGTGTTATAGAGCAAGCACAAATAGGTAGCCGATTTAACTACCTTCGTTTTTTGGAATCGTCGGTTAACAATCACACCAATATTATAAATGTGAAAGTTTGTTCGTTTGAATGTTTTTGAACCGATTTTGATGAAATTTGGTATAAGTTTATAATATAACGTTTTATCGCGAAAAAGAGGTAGAAGGGGTTGAAATAGGGGATGAAAGCGATATAAGCGAATACCGCGCAGGTGAAGCCGCGGGCGGAAAGCCAGTTAAAAATAAATGTAACTTAACTATAATCTCGATTCCCGATATACACATATACAGTGCCATTGAATTCAAATATGCTTGAACTGTCAAAGGGGATAACAACTTGAGTTCGAGAGATCAATCTGAAATCCTTTAAGACATTGAAGGTACAACGTGCCAAACATAGATGTCACATATACATATACTATACTATCCTACTATATAATACTAGCTGCGCCCCGCGGTTTTACCCGCGTAAGTCCGTATCCCGTAGGAATATCGGGATAAAAAGTTGCCTATATGTTATTGCAGTTGTCCAGATATCTACGTACCTTACAAAGATTCGCATTTATAATATTATAGTAGGAAGTAGGATAATAGGATAGTGGGATAGAATTAAATGCGAAACTTTGTGAGGATGGATGTATGTGTCTGTTTGTTACTCTTTCACGCAAAAATTACTGAACCGATTGCAATGAAATTTGGTACGTAGATAGCTGGACAACTGGAATAAAATATAGGCAACTTTTTATCCCGATATTCCTTCGGGATACGAACTTTCGCGGGTGAAACCGCGGGGCGCAGTTAGTTCTTCATAATTTAGTAACGTTAATTACAGAAATTACGTTTCGTTTCTTTTCTTTGCGCCATTTAAATTATACTTATGCTGGTTTTCGCAAATTTTCCGTTAATTATGCTATCTCACCTCAAGATTAAATAATAATAAGCAATTAAAAGTGAATATCTTAATAACAATATGTCCTTTCTTTTCACTATCAAAGACAAGACAAAGACTTTATGCCATAAAACGTACGGTTCAAAATCGTACAGGCGTATGGAAATAACAAATGGGCACCTATGCTGCGAATTTGGAACATTTTCATTGGTATTTCGAGCTGTACCCACGGAACTTTAAATAGAAACCCTTTGAGAGATCATTTCTTTGAGAATTGCCCTTTCCTTGGCTAACTTTTACAAGTATTTTTAACTTTTGGCGTAAACCATTTGGCATTCTTTCACAGATTTTTTATACTTGCCACCATTATTACGCAGAATGGATGATCAGAACTTAGTGAAATTTATGATATAGATATTTATAAGTCTGGGTTAATACAATAAAGGATACTAAGATTTCACTATGCGAGTAAAGCCGATGGCTCTAGCTAGCTAATAAAATATTGGAAACATAGGCCAAGCCATGAGTAACAGCTACTTAAAGAATATAAATACCCATAAATCAATAATCAGTAAGACACACACGTGCATTAACCATAAAATGATATGCTAATTTTGATGTGATCGACCGGACATTTCAAGGTCAAGAGTAGGTGGAAAATTAAATTCTATAGTATTTTGCACAACTTGCATGATTTCATAAGTATATACATTTTTGACCGACGTCAATTAAAGAGGTTATTAATTTGAAACGTAAATTAAGTCATGTCTTTTGAAATCTTCTTTTCTTCTTTTCTTTCTCTCATTTATTATAATGTTATAAAAAAGCCTCGAAAAGGCATGCTTGTCCGTACACACACAAAATTTGATGAAATTTAGAATTATTATTTTTCTTTTTTTTATTTTTGTTATGTTACCTACGTTATTGCCACGAGAATTGAAATTTTATTTTAAACATATGATCCTCCGAATACATCATAACTACCTATTCATATAAATAATAGTATAGTTAAATAATTCAAAAAATTTCTATCCTGGATTATAAATCACTACGTCTTTAAATTCAAAATAAATACTAAATAGTTGATCAACCTCGCGTGTGTCAGTCAACAATTTATTTAATTGATATTTATAAGTTTTCATTTCTTGACACACATTGAATGAAATAACAATATATATATATATTAT
>NC_052108.1:243396-245470 GCF_012273895.1 Zerene cesonia
GCGTAATTTACTTGCATCCAAAATGAAGATAAAGAAGAAGCAGGAGATGAAAAACAAGAAGAACAACAAGAATTTTCCTAATCTTTGAAAATTTCCGTTATTTTGCAATAGTTTTACATTGAACAGGATCACAACTGACCCGTGGAGTAGGCCTAATGGGGAAACCACGTTAAAAAACGCGCTAAGTACAGTACCTCGTAGGTGGCGTGGAAACATGTGCATATTATGACGATAACAACTTTTATAACTTTTTGAATCGTTATATCTCAGAAACGGTGGCTCGTAAGAAAAATAGTATTGACACAATTTTTATAGATAATTTTATTATCTACAATTTTTGTCTAAGGTACTTTTATGACAAAACTTACCGTTTTGCTGAAAATCTCGAAAAACTCATTTTTTGGACCTTTGACCTTGAATAATTTTTTTTCCTTAAGCGGGAATGATGGGGAACTTCTTGACATTGTTTATAATTATGTTTTGGACAATTTCATAGAAATTCAGCTTGTTGGGACTTTATGTAACTTCACTCTCATTTTTTGGTCTAAATTGACCTGACTAATGTTCCATTGTAATGAAGACTGATTGATGTTCATAATTCAGATTATTTCGTTACTAGGCAAGGCAGAGCAAATTTATTTTTATAATACGTCAATGTCAAATTGCATTGATTTGTTGATTGAAAAGTTTTTGTTTAAATACACCTTTTTTTGTAAAATTTGAAATAAATCGTTAAATGTTTTATATTACGATTTATTTTTTATTCCGTATATTCACCTTCATAAACTTGCAACTGCAACTTTAAAAAATCATAACTTATTGAAAAATTGATAAAACTCCAGTTATCATCCCCTAGCTTCTAACTACCCTATCTCAGTTAATTTCAATTTTAGGAAAAAAGTCATAGAAACATTTTTGTGTAAAATTTTACGCTCTACAAATTTTATTTAAAACTTTTTTTTCTAACACTTACGGTTTCACCAAAATTTCAAAAAAACTACTTTTTTTATTTTTTTTCACCCCTTCTCGGGGGTGAATTTAAAAAAAACTTGCACAGTTCGTTTTTAGATTCCTCAAAGTAAATTATATCAAAAATTCAAGTTTTAATCTCAAATTCGCATTTACCCTACCCATTTTCTTGGACTATAGGTTCTATTACATTATTCGTATCATGAAACTTCCTCTTTCTACCTTTGTACCTACATGTTCACACCAGCCTGTGCATGTACATACTTACCTGTCCAACTCCCGACTTACCTGTCCACACCAGCTTGTACCTCTGAGCTTGGGCTCACTGAATTTTAGCCCCACTGAATTTTTCTTTTTTTTTATGTTTTCACTTTTTTTTAATCATTAGTTCTTTGTTTGTTTTTTATTGTTCTAAAATTCAAATTGTTTGATCGTCATTTATTTATTTATAATTAACTAAACAAATTTTGATCCTCAATTTATCCCCTCTCACCATAAACTTTTTGTTTTATTATTAAAATAATTTTTTCTTATTGATTATCGTTTGTTCGATCATTTTTAACGTTTGTTCGATCATAAATTGGCTTTTATTATTAATTATTCCATTTTTTAATCAGAAAATTGTCATTGTCACTTGTGTTTTGGTTCTTTAGAAAAAGATTTAGAATTCGACGTTGTTATTTATAATATTCCGTGTCACATTTGTAAGACAGGAAAACAAACACGGCAGAACTTACTCAAACAGTATTTAGGTTTTTTGTGATTATTGATAAAAGTCTATGGTGAGGGGGGCCAAATTTAGGATCAAATTTTTTTTAAATTAATTATATGTAAATAAATGATGAACAAACAATTTGAATGTTAGAACAATAAAAAACAAACAAGGAACTAATGATTAAAAAAAAAAGTGAAAAAAAAAAATTAAGTGGGGCCAAATTCAGTGAACACTGAGCTTACCTGTTTATATATACAAACTTAACTGTCGCTCGTCAAAAATGATTATATTGTTTTTTAGATTTTGTAGACAACCAAAGTGAAAATACCTACGCTCTACGTAGGAATTGTTTTTTTTTTGTATGCTAACTATTAAATATTTATTATCTGT
>NC_052108.1:246470-260455 GCF_012273895.1 Zerene cesonia
TGTGCGTGTGTCTAATAATAAATATACTTGTTTGGAAAAAATAAACAAAAAAAAATACGTTTTAATGAAAGAATGAACTAAATTGTTCCACTTATATATGAGACTAATACTAATATTATAAAGAGGAAAACTTTGTTTGTTTGGTTGTAATGAATAGGCTCAAAAACTACTGGACCGATTTTAAAAATTCTTTCACCATTCGAAAGCTACGTTATCCACGAGTAACATAGACTATATATGTACCACGGGCGAAGCCGGGGCGAACAGCTAGTATGAGATATAGAAAATGCGTAAGGAATTTATTTAAACCTGGCGATCCTAATCAGGTTAATAGAATAAACTCATGAAATTATTGTACTGTCACAGATTCTTGATCGGTGTGTAAAGTTTGAATTAGATCTGTCCCTTCAAAGTGGGTCAAAGTCTAGTCTAAAGCGTTTAGCGGGTTCGGCGTCTGTTAGGTGCGGTCATTCTAATGATGGGTGCCCGCTTGATAGCTGACCGCCTCAGCGAGGGAGCAAAAGTGTACCAGAAGTTAATAAAAGGACTCTTAGCCAATGATAGAAAAGGAACCTTCCGTGTACGAAGTATTCAAAGCATTCTTTATACTTTGGCAACATTTTTTCAAGCTAGAATGAATGAGTGAATATATAATTCTTATTGTACACCACATAGAATACAGTTTATACCCAACGATTTAATTTATCTCCAAATGCGACTATTGCGACATTAACTTCATTCGGAGACCGCTTCAAATCGTTCGCAATTGTCAACTCATCGCTCAACCTGTTGTGCAACTAGTTGACGCAAATCGATAGTTTCGAAACTGAAATGAAGATTAGTCGCCATTAATCACGTTTGATCCTGGTTTAATGTTATAAGTTTTATGTTTAAATGTCAAAGCCTTTGTCGATAAATGCTATTTTTTATATCTATACTAATATTATTAAGCTCAAGAGTTTGTTTGGTTGTTTGTTTGCTTGAACGCAATAATCTCAGGAACTACTGGTCTGATTGACGAAAAATTCTTTCAGTGTTAGATAGCCCATTTATCGATCAAGGCTATATATTTACCGGGGGCGAAGCCGGGGAGGAGCCCTAGTATGAAATATTGACCTAACTATGAAAGTCACAAATGTTTTAATAAATTAATGAACCATCTTTTGAAGGTAAAAACATATCAACTACTTTTTTTATTTGACAGTTGGTATAGGACCTGGTGCTGATGGTAACCGACCAGCACCGCCCATAAACATTTGCAGAGACTATATGCCTTTACAAACGGATTGCCAACTTTACTAGATAAAGCATAAAGACAGGATTCATACAGGAAACGACTGGGAGCGGTAACGTAAAGAGTACGGGCCTCCCTCTTCCTACTACCGGTTTCTAAGAATGTATGATTGTTTTTAATTAATTTATTGTTAACTAATACAAGAAACATCATATAAAATATATAAGATTAATTGAAATTCGCATGAAATCATAATAAATCGAGTTAAAACGGGTTTAAAGTCAAAAAAATTTGCCACAACGAGGTCAGAGCATCAGCACTAGTTATTAACTATATTTACGTTTTCCTAGTGATTGCAGGTGAGGTGGGTTATGAGAAAATATGTTACATGACAGACAAACCGCAGAGAAAGTATTCTCACGGTTCAATTGGCTTCGAAACGTTTGGCATTTGTTTGTTTTCATAATCATCATCAGCCTATATATGTTCCCACTGCTGGGATACAGGCTTCCTATGAGGGTTCAGGTCATAATCCAACACGCTGGCCAAGTGCGGGTTGGCAGATGTCACATGTCGTCGAACTTTTGATTCTAGACATGCCGGTTGATGTTTTCCTTCACCGTTTTGAGCAGAGGTGATGTTATCTATATGCGCAGATAAATTGAAAAATCAATTTATTTCCTGCACGCTCGTCTGGTCTCGAACCCCTTGTCTTGTCGATTTTTAAGTCCGAGGTCCTCACCACTGAGCCACCACTGCTATGTTTTCATAATAATATGATATATTTATCGCGGATCTTTCGAGGGTAGATGGTTTAGTTTGCTATTTGCTTATAACTTTTTTGCTGCTTTATTAGACGCTAAAAAATAAGAAATTATATTGCACAGATGCCCGCTTCCGTTTGCTCACTCTTCCCAGTCCATTACTTTTTCCAGTCGTCAATACTATCCTTACCCCTTAACACCTAAAAAGCGAGCAGCACAAACGTATAGGCGTCAGCGAAACTTCATGGACGGTGGTGATTGCTTACCATCAGGCGAACCACCGAACCACCAAAAGAGATACGTTATTTTTATTGTTTTGTTCAATTTATCAATAGAAAAAATGTACAGTTTATAGATACGACTTCTATACGCAGTAGGTCTTATAAAGTTTTCATACTTCATTACAATATTAATATTATTGTTGAATATTATATTACATTACAAAAACCTCGTGAAGTGAAAAATAATAAAATATAATAGTTTAAAAAAACTATAAAACACGCTTTAACAAAAATCATATTTTGCAAATTGAAAACTGGAATAATTTTATCAAATTAGTGTATTGTCATCGGTCCTCAATAAATCTACAAAGTTTGAACGAAATCTGGCCGTTTAAAGTGGGTCAAAATCGCGCCCAAAGAAGTCAGTTACAAACAAACAAACAAACATACAAACAAACAAACAAACAAACATACAGGTGAAGCTAATAAAAAGCGTGTAAAAATAGCAAATAGCAACTTTGTTACTCAAATGGATACTCTATTTCCACGCAACTAAGGTTCAAAATGATGCAACTGGTTAAGTGAAAACCGCTGTAAGCCACTTTTAGGCCGTGTCAATCAATGGCTCACATGTTGTAAGCCGATCGCTCAATTACCGAGTTATCCGATAATTAGGTGCATTAACTTACAATAAATCCATCAATTTAAAGTTTAATCCCATTATTTATTATGTGCCCAAAAATATTTTAACAGTCGTATTATAATTTGAAAATTTGCACTATGCTAAATAGAAAAGCTGATTAAACATATTCTATTTAACCGTTTTTGCGTGACTGAGTTACGGACGTACAAAAAAACAAGTATCTATCTATATCCACTACCAGTAACTTACTTTTTCCACTTAAAAAATGCTCTAAATACATTTAAAATAGTTAAAAAAATATAGTGCATATTAAATTACCGACAACGCACGGCAAGTGATAATAGAGCGAGATAATATAAAACTTAGTTGAATTTTTGTAAGAAATGGTCCCATTATACTAATGTCTTTAAACGTAGCTGTAAGGGCGCCTTCATACTGAGCTGACGTAAAAACACCTTTATAATCGTTGTAATTGTATAGTAACTACTAGCTGTTGCCCGCAGCTTCGCCCGCGCGGTCTCAATGAATTTTCATGGTACAAACTTTCATCCGATATTCTATCAAAATCCTTTCTTAACGGATGCGTTTGCCTGTATACCTTCACTTTGTCTGTATCACCTTTGAGCTATATATATGTAGTTACAGGCAATTGTTTTTGATAATTTTTTATGTAATTAATACTAACTTGTCTCAGCACAAAAATATAACATTTTAAAATACTGAAGCTATCGTATGAAACAGACAAACAAAGCGATTTGCACCCTACAAAACTAACATATTTTCTTATAATAAACTTGTTATGTTTTAAGTTTGCGTTTTCAATGTATTGGAAATAATAAAACTTTTTTTTTATTTAAAACTCATAAAATTATGTGAATACATCTTTACTTAGTTGTCGCGTCCAAGTAAACCTTAATATATTTGAGCAGTTAAGTTTAAAACATATTGTAGCGATCGTCGCTCGCCTCTTATGTGTTTCCTAATCGAATAAATAGAAGTAAAAAGTCACATTGATTTAAAATAACGTATTTTAATAGAAGAGAAGACCCAATAATGTATCTGCATTTGTTTTATAAATTTGTAAATATATAACTTATTTGATTATTTTATGTATTTACATGATAAACTTGTGAGAATTATACATGTAGGAAATAATTTTATATTTATAATAAGAAGGCGTTAATACTATTTTTTACACGCATCAACCGACTTCAAAAAGGAGGATTCATTCGACTTAGTTCCGTTTGAATTAACTAAAAAGCGACTGCAAAAAAATGAACCCCAAAAATACAAAAAAAATCCGACTGCAACTTTCACACAAATTCTGTTTCTTAGGATACTAATAAGCCTATAAACATCAAGACTTAACATCTTCAAAAAAGGGTTTCCAATCAAAACTTTTGTATTACTACATTATTTTTGTCTCCCTTGTCGCCCTTAAACATGTGACCTATAGATCACCAGAAGATCACCAACACACAGTTCAAATGTAGTAGCCCATCAGGCTCCTATCGAGATTCGCCAGAAAAAACATAAAAAAAGAAAGGTATCAATAAGGTAGTAATAGGATCTTAACCACGCTTGAACAAGGCATTTAAAGAGTGTTCCATAAAGCACTTTAACATAAGCTTATCTATAATCAAACTGGAATTCTGATAAGACCCCGTTGACCTAATCTAGCTTAGTTCTATGCCCTAGTTCGATTATAACTCCTAGACTTGAGGCAAAGGAATAACTTGCTGTAATACCTAAATGTATTCAAATTTCGTAGTTGTAATTATTTAAGACTAATTTAATTGTTTTGGTTATACCAGCTGGGTAAAGCATATGTAGTTTATTTTAATTGTTTTCTTTTATATTACTTAAGTTTTTGTCATGCTTGGTACAGTCGATTTGTCTGTAATAACTAGCTATTCGTCCCGGCTTCGCTCTTGGTATGTAAATAGTAGTAAAGATGCAGCTTTCTAATGGTGAATGAATTTTTGAAATCAGTCCAGTAGTTTTTGTATGAAAACATTACAAGCTCACATACAAAAACACGAATGTTTGCTCTTATGTAATAAATTACGATAATATGTCTAAACTGGTATTCAATATTATAGTATATACAAACAAAATACTGAGATAATCTCTATAAAATTGTAATACTAATAGTATAACACTACGTTAAAAAAATAAATGTTTACTTACGGAGTCTTTCTTATAATTATATTCTTGATTAAAACGGAAATTTTTTTTACCTGTGAAAGAAAAAAACGTTAAATTATCGATAAATCAACAGACATTGGGCATAATATTATGTATAATAATACATAACG
The DNA here is from genome assembly GCF_012273895.1 of Zerene cesonia. Taxonomy (NCBI): domain Eukaryota; kingdom Metazoa; phylum Arthropoda; class Insecta; order Lepidoptera; family Pieridae; genus Zerene; species Zerene cesonia. Next base: position 251,651 of record NC_052108.1, read on the forward strand.
TTTCATACGTTATTTTCAGAATTATATAGGCAGTACACTTACTACAGGTTCACCCACAATTTGTTTATTGTACCATCAATCTGCAATTCAAGGTCAGGACGTAGTTAAATCATGTTTAAATCCATTGAGTTCCTTATTTCTAGTAAGACTAAATACTACATCAAGCAAAAAAAACTTTTTTTACTATTCAAAATTTCATAATATAAAAACTAAATCCAAGAAAATCTCATATGAATGTAATTCAATATTTATGCAGTGCCTCGGGCAAGCATCGAATACACATTACTCGTGGAACGATATACATCGCTACTGAATTGTAGCTGGCGTGTGCAAATGTGGTATACAGATGGTGTAATGTATACCGATAATATGTATATGAATGCAAAGTGATATTTAAGAAAATTACTTTTAAAGACGTTATGAAGAAGGTTAAGCCTCTTGTTTGATATATTTGTAAATATTGTATTGATAGAAACCCCTTTTAAAGATGTAATTTATTTATTTGGTTACAACAATATTAATAAGTAAAAACTATACAAGGTGTGGTAAAATACCGGCTAAATTAAATAGTTATATAACTTATAAACAGTTCTAAGTCTGTTAGTGACATATGATCTACTAACTACAACAAGGTCTATAAATAAGTAAATAGTTTGCTTGTAAAGTAGAAAACTGAAACCAAACGCGACGCACTAAAAATAACCGACTCGTTTCGTAAATCCATGAAAGTAACACACAAAAAAACACCAACGAAAACCTATTTCAATTTAAAAATCCTTTCCGTAAATAGATTTGTTCTGTAAAGGCGCTGCGGGCTATAACCCGGATTAATTGAAACTGCGCCACTTCCGACGACAACTGACTGTATGAGTTACTTTTTGTTTTGGCCGGGTTCTCTCGTGTAGCTCCCGATTGAATGGGGTTTAAATAAAACCATTAACGCGTAACTCTTTGAAGCAGAGTCACTGTTGATTTGTGCTTGATTAGTTTTAATTGTGTCTGCCTCCATTGAAAATTCATCAATAACTCGCAAGTTTGACGTGATTCAAATCTGTTATGTAATTATAAATCTTAACTTGTTCGAGCAATATGATAAATCGTATCGTTTATTTTTGTATAACGCTGGATACAAAATAGGGAAAATTCAATGTTCAACTTTTAAACAAAAAGCACTGATTTCATTTAGATATAAGTTCAGTCTGCACATAGATTATAAACTTTAGACAGACAAATGAAATTACAATATCTATATGATTAAAGCATTCTATATTACTATAATCAACAACATAAAGAGAGGTGTCCATTTGATCTAAATATTAGATAAATACATTCATTTGAATATAATCCTTGTGTATTCAATGTTAACCAGGTTAAACAAAACTGGGCAAGTAGCTGCAGCTCAGTTCCCTACATTCACAGTCACACAGACCCACACATTTTCTATACCTAACCATTAGACACCCCGTAATTATTCACAATGTTTACCCAAACACAAACTTGGTTTAAAATTGCATTAACGAAGTCGCCAGGTGTCCGTAACTTTTGCCCCGACCTTCAGAACTAGGGGCCAAATTAGTTTTTGGTTGGCGGTTGTTTTGGAAGTTTCCTTTTGGACCCATTTATCGATAAAAACCTTTAAAATTTAGAGCTCAATTTATGGGTGAGGTAGGAAAACATGTCTTGTAGAATAGGAGAAAATAACAAAAAAAATCAAACAAACACAAACTGTACAATTGGAAGACATCGGTATGGAATGTTTTTTCAATGTTATTACATCAAAAGTTTCTTGAATAAAACCATGTTTAGTTCGAATTACACTTAAATACTGTAAGAGATTGGAGCCTGAGACTTATCACATAAGTATAGCATGCTATAAAATCCATTAGTTCAGGTCACCAGTCCGTAAACTATCGCGCTAATCCCATGATTAGGTATATCCATAAATTACTATAGAAATATATTTCTCAGTACCTACTAGTTTGAGAGCGAACCTCAATACCCCTATAAGGCATTAAAAACTTACGAAATACACACTTCTGTCATTTCTTCGGAGAATACATGGTATATGAAACAGCAAATATAAATAAGCTACTAAGAAGTCGTAATTACATGCCTGTTCACGTAAAAGAGAAATTTAATCACTTTTCCTTGCGTTTGTTGTCTTTACAACCTAATATGTTTATTAAACACCGCTATCCGAACACATTCGATCTTATAACAACGCGGTAAGGTTGCGTTTTGTGTGAAATATAACAATGTACCGATTCTAGGTCTCCTATCAAAATGTAAACTCGCCTGTTTGATATAGCTAAAGTACATTAAATATTAATTTCGTTTGTTTATGCTGTCATTTATTTTATGCTTTGGCGCGACCGTGATGTTATTTTAGTTTTTTAATGACGTTCTCATTTTGTGCATATTATGAATTTTATTATTCGTTTGTTCCTTGACTAATTTATAATATTTCAAATGTATCCGTATGTGGTCACTGTAAAATTGTAAACAACATTAGATGATATCTGATGTTCGGGAAAAGCAAATGCTGTATGTTCGCATATAGTCTAAGAAAAAACAATGCTTTCAATAGCAAGAAAATGTTACTGATAAAAATTTTCAAGATAAATTTCGCGATTTAGACTATAATCTTCAATGTTTTATAAATATTATGTTCGATGTAATAGTATAATCGCTCGTGGTTTCCATTATTTACGTGAAATGAAAATTAATATATACTATAAATGTGCAAAGGTGTATTTTGTCTTCCCGTTGGGTCAATCCTGCGAAGGAAGCGTAAACCCAAGCGATCAAACATAGGCTTTTGTTGAAAATAAAGTGGGAATAACGTGTAATACCTACAGTACTAATATTCTTAAGAGTACATATTGTAATTGCAACAAAATCGAATTTATGAATATAATTATTTTTCACAAACATACAGAACCGCTTCTAGTGTCAGAACAAAACCAAATTTTAATTGGACCACATTCAAATACAAACAGAATCATAAAAATCCATTCACCCAGTAAGGTAACAACCAAAAAAAAACAGTCGATTTGATAACCTCATTTTAAAGTTGAAAAGATACATATATCATTCTTACGCCTGAGATTACATCTACTCATATCAAGTAACGCAGTCCTATCTCACTATAATCGTATTAGATGACAATAGCCACAGGACGGTGTGCGACCCGCGTTTAAGCGTCACCAACTTCACTACAATACACTGGATAAATGTGACAGTAAGGTCACTAGTGTAGTCTTTAGTTAATTTGATTATGCTCGAGTAGGTCCGTTCTGTATCGCTATATGCCTCAGATATTCTGAATCATCACAACCACAACCACATTTCCACATGCACACATAGACACAGCTATTATATAGAATGTGATTTACCAATTAATTATTGGATTCCCCGGAGGAATTCGTCTTCTTTTTCTAACAATTGTCACCTGCATTCCACTACACGTATCGCGATGTTACAATGCTTTTTTAACAAAAATCTACAATTATAATACTGAAACATCATATAATAATTTAAAGAAGATCAGAGAAATAACATAATGAACAAATAGCCTTAAAATCCTATAAAATGTGTTTAGGTATAGCATGTTTTGTTAATATTTTTCTCGACTCGTTTAATATATAAGTTTGTTGTTTTAATGCAAGTTGTTTTAATTTTAAATATATAAGTTTGGTTATATTAGAATGCAATGTATATTACTTTTGGAAGAAAGAATATTTATAGTTAACTAGCTGCGCCCCGCGGTTTCACCCGCGTAAGTCCGTATCCCGTAGGAATATCGGGATAAAAAGTTGCCTATATGTTATTGCAGTTGTCCAGCTGTCTACGTACCAAATTTCATTGCAATCGGTTAAGAAGTTTTTGCGTGAAAGAGCAACAAACACACACATCCTTACAAACTTTCGCATTTATAATATTAGTAGAATAGGATTAGTAGGATAGTAGGAATTAGGATTTCTCCTTTTCAATATAAAAGAAATAAAGAAGTATTGTACTGGCGGCCCCAGCGCACAACTAGAACGGATAGAAATAAAATCGTAAGCCCTCGTTACTTTTTACTTAAAGTTTTCAACAAATCGCAAACTTGGAGATGGTTCGCGAGACGTGTGTTGCGTTCTGCGCTGGCTGCAACTTTATTTTTATACTAGTTTCGCACGTGGTGTTGGTCACGGTTAAAGAATTTAAATTGTTCTTATAGTATTATACTACGACGACTAGACGGTTGAATTTTTTGTGGTTGATTGATATATTTGAGCAATTTGAAATATGTATTATGCTGTTAGCTTTAATTGGTGTGTGTATTGAGAAAAAATAATTAATTAATTATTATCGAATACCATTTTAAAGATAGAGCGTCGTGTAGCCACAGGCTGTCATCGCGTATCCCACACTAGATACCTTCCATCAATATCTGTACTAACATTACAAAGCTGAAGAGTTTATTTGATTGTGTGAACGCACTAATCTCAGAAACTACTGGTCCGTTTTGAAAAATTCTTTATGTGTTAGATAGCGTATTTATTGAGGAAGACTATAGGCTATATATGTACCACGGGAAAAGCCGGGGTAGACCGCTAGTATACTTATAAGTCGATACTAGACACTACGTTTTTTATTTCCATCCATTCATCTCCATTTTGTGTTTTTATTTCATCCAACATTACGAATGAAGCTATAAGAGTGGAAACAAAATAAACAGTCACAAAGACAAACAAAGCAGAGAAAATATTCTAAATCTTTGTGACGTTATTTTAATTATGAACGTTACAATTTCTACACCTACCTAGGTATAACCAAATAGAATTACAAGCATTTTTTACACCAAACAATCGACTTCGCACATTTCCCATAGGACAAGACTACGTAATTTAGAATTTATTTAACCTCATTCCCCCGTTACTAAGAACCTAGTTAGCAGTAAGTTGAAAGAAAATTAGAATTTACACGACAGCAATGCAAGTAAATGACTGCAATCACCGCGAGATGGCGCTGAGCTTAATTATTACTGGAACGGAAATATGCGGACTGATTTTCAACAATTTTTGCAACTTCTTAATTGTGAAGATTTCTTAACGTTGACGAAATTAATTGGTGGAAAAAGAGGCATATTTTTTAAGATATTTGACGATCTGTATGTGATCTGTGTGGACTAAATTGGTTGTGGATATTTCTAGATTTATACAAGCAAAAATATAAACGAAATATTTAATAACTTTTGAATGTGTACTTACTTTGCAAGAAACGAACAATTCTAAAATTACAGACAGAGATAGTTTAAGTATCAGGGGATTTCCTATCATCTAGCGCCATCAGTTTCTCACACTGGAATTAGTACTACTTTAAGACGGTACGGTAAATGGTAACCTCCCAGAAGGTGAGATGCCCGAACAGCATATCTAGTAATATGGAAGGCATAGCTTGTATGAAGAAAACTAACCTCAGCGACAACATATCAGGGAACCAAACAAAACCTTAGATTATGATGAGATTAGCAGAGATGGCTTTTAGCCATAATGCCGCCATTTGCATACTAGTTTTTGTTAAATTTTATTTCTTTTTTATATTTTGAAAGTGTGCAATAAATAATAAATAAATAAACCTTACAAAAATATGAAAGTACAAAGAATTTTTTATTCCTTTCAAAAGTGATACCCATTCCATACGCTACATTAGCGACTCATCCAAACATTGTTATGTTTTGATGCGATATTAAGAGTGAAGTTGGTTGTAATTTCACGCTCGCTTCACATGTTATTCGTTTGCGAATCGTCGTCGATAATCCCCCGAGCTTACGTTGCGATGTTAGGCGGGACTCCGTACATCCTACCCGATTCATAAGTCTTGTAATGATGCTGGTTTCGTGTGGAGCGTGATTAAGATTTCAATTAGGATATTTTTTAAACCTCATAACATATTATTAGAGATATTCTGTTAAAATATCCCCGCGAGAACTTGTTTATTTAGTTATTTATTATATTAGAATAGGTATAGTCAAATAATCAGATTATAATAAGTACCTCTGAGGTACTTAGTTGGCACGTAACATTTACATAAAACAGATCGCAATCCCATAAAAATTTACAATTATTTAAATAAAATATCGATACCTACTTAATCAAACGATAAGATTTTGTTGTGTTCAGTTATTATCGTATTGCGTTTTGCTCTGACAGGTCTTAACCAAAAAATATATACGATACATTGTTATAATAATATTACAAGTTACAACATATTATTTAGATCAATTTTCGCCATTTCAAAGTCAAAGTTTTGTATGATGAATAATGATAGTATGATAAATAGATCATTCTAGATTTGTGGATGGATAAATGTAAAACATACTCGTATATTTACATTTCATTCCATAGTATTTCTATAAGTTGATATTAACCTACGATTACGTATGAAGAGCCCCAATTACATTATATTTTGAAATAAGTAAAGTTTGATTTAAAATTTAAATTATATTTCAGCATGTAATAACTTCGTTACGTTTATATACCCAAATGTTACATAGTTAATAAAAGTTACAATTAAATAACAAATTAACATCACAAAAAAATAATATTTTTTATTGAAAATACAACAACAAAATGACATTTTAAAAGCGATTTACGTAACTTCCAATAATCTAATGCACATAATGTAACAGTGATCCCGGATAAACCGGTTATCCGCTGACCCGTGTACCGGGACCCGGCGACCGGGCGTCAATAAGCACTAACTACCCGCTATTGGGATTACACCAGATTACATGGGCATCGAACCTGCTACCCATTGGTAGCGAGGCGATAAGTTATTCTGAAAGTTAGGCGATACTCGTGGTGTTGCGAGTCTTGTTTTAACTTTTAGCTTCACTTGTATGTTTGTATGCTTGTATGTGAGCTTTGTACTCGATTTTGACTTTAAACGGACAGAGTATTTTCTTGTTTAATTTTACGCGAGTATTATACATTAAGATATTAAAAATTTATAACGGATTTTAAACGCGATTTATTCATTATATACGAGCGTGTAAAGTGTTCGAAACGTCGGGTTAATACTATAATGAATAAATCGCGTTCAAAATCCGTTTAAAGTTTTTAATTACTAAATTTAAACGGACAGATTTATATCAAACATAGTACACTTAGCGTCGACCAGACAACAATTTATTTTTATTATTAATTTTTTTTTACATTACACGGCAAAATGAAATTGTCACGTGTGAAATATCAAAAAACAAACAATAAGAACACATTGGAAATGGTTCTTTAATACTGTTAACTGATAAATCATAACCAAGTGTTGAGAAATCATTCTATAAAAAATAAATTGATAGCTATGACTAAAGCACAATATAAGTATAGTTCATAACCCAATGGAGGAGAGACCTCGCTTGTGAAACTGCATCGGACGGTAGTTTCTCAATTAATTGTTCGGAAACTTGTTTATTACCCCGTATTAGATTTATATCGATATCCTAGATTACTGTTTATTTAAATCGGTAAATAACGGTGTAATCGGTGTTTGAATCGATACAGACGATTAGCGTTAACGGTTAGTGATGGACAGGTAAAAAATACTGGTAAAAAACAGTCTGGGAGACATTTGATATTTATATAATTATTTCATAGTGTGCGTCACTGTAAACTCAATGGATTATTTTATTATAAGTACGTATGTAGAGGGCTCATATGTCAATATAGATTTTTATTAAAAATGTTATTAGGAGCATATTCTAATTTCCTTTAATGGGTCTTGAAGTATATTTTGTTTATAACTAATATATAATTTATGTATTTATATTGTGTTTTAATAAATAACTACTAGTAAATAAAAATGTAGGTACATGAAGGTATCTATAAGGCAACCTATTTCGTATTCTTGGAATTGTTACATATATATCATTTCCAAACATTTTATTGTTATATTTCACTTTCATATCTCATATTAAAAAAAACTAATAAAAATAAGTGTCATTGACCGCGTGCCAACTCACAACCTACATAACCCATCCAAAAAGCGGCCGCTCGTTGGGCCACTTTCCCAAGCACGCTGTGTACAGAAGCAAGTAAACAAGATAATACATTATTACCCTTTGTTCGTCACTCGAGACGTATGCAAATAATTCACCTTGTGCACATTTCGCCTTGGTGACTCACATCTACGAGTTGATCATATAAAATACTAGCTGCACCCCGCGGTTTCACCCGCGTAAGTCCGTATCCCGTAGGAACATCGGGATAAAAAGTTGTCTATATGTTATTACAGTTTTCCAGCTATCTACTTACCAAATTTCATTTCAACCGGTTCAGTAGTTTTTGCGTGAAAGAGCAAAAAACACACACACATCCTCACAAACTTTCGCATTTATAATTTTAGTAGGATTTAATAGATTAATTAGATAGCTGTAAGTATGCTTTGGGGTGGGAAGCTGAGAAGTGGCTTTGGTGGAAACCTGAATGGTGAAGGAGGTCCTCCTTTTAAATGCCAAAATAGCCATCTGCTGTGTTTGTAGTGGAACACGAGTTTAAGCAGATTCTCAGCCAGTCCGAGGCATCCGCGTCCCCGTCGACCACCCTGGGAACTGCTACAGCCGCGCCGCCGCGCGACCACTACCTTGTGCTGTAGTTGCTAAGGATGCAGGGCGCCGGGCGATGTTCTGCGCCCTAAAAACAGATCCGATCACCAGAGGGAGGCAACCCGAAACAAACCGAGTCGGTCTGCATACTCCAAGGTGGCAATCCCACCAGCAGTCTAGGGCACAGTGGGCTAATCACCTACTTGTCTGAAACCAAA
>NC_052108.1:261455-281016 GCF_012273895.1 Zerene cesonia
CGAAGACGATGGCGGCGCACTGTGGACGCCCTCTGCCCCACATAGGGGCCACAGGACATTAAGTCAAGTAAGTCAAGTGTAAGTATGCTAAAATCTGATAAAAATTGTTTACTTTTCCCTTTTAGCATAAACAATAAGTTTAAACTACCTCTTCTTCACAGTCTGTGTAGCTAAAGGCAATAACATCTCACACGAGCACGTTCTCTTATACAATAGCAGAGGAAAAGGATACGGGGATCCGGCTCCGTACTCACCAGACCAAACACAGTAGCTTAATATTATTTCACGCCGGTCTCCTGTGGGGGTGGTACTTTCCCTGTTCGTGTGTCGTGCTCTTCACCCACCATCATTACTAACACAATTTTGAATATTAACAATAAGATACTTTATTGCCATTGCCCAAACTTCCAGACACAGCAAGGTCTATATATATCGTATAATGCTGGTGATGAAATTAGCCTAATGATGATTTGTTGAACAAACAAACCTCACTCACCCGTCACGCGATCGGTCGCGGCGATCATCATTAAAAATTCCCCCAAACACGCGAATAGCAAACGGATTTCACACTTTCTCCCGCAAGTAGCAATTAGACGAAAACTGGCTGCGCCCCGCGGCTTCACCCGTGTAAGTCCGTAACCGTAGGAATATCCGGATAAAAAGTTGCCTATGTGTTATTCCAGTTGTCCAGCTATCTACGTAATTAAATTTGGTACGTAGACAGCTGGACAACTGGAATAACACATAGGCAACTTTTTATCCGGATATTCTTACGGGATACAGACTTACGTCGGTGAAACCGCAGCTAGTTTCTTTTAAATATACCTGGATGACCGAGCTTTGCTCGGTATTTTTTTTTGTTTTTTTTTAGAAATTGTGTTTTTTGGAAATTAAATTAAGTATTACTATTCGCCAATAGATATGTAATACGATATCTTTACATTTAAGCGTTCTCTAAATAAATACTCCCTTTGAACTAACGTCTAACATCTAAGCATTGATAAAATTGGAAATAGGTAACGTAGGTACTTAAGTAAATTGGCTTAAACTGCGTGACAGCGGCCGTTCGTCACGCCGTGATTACAACGCACCGTGACAGTGTAAGAACTATAAAACAGTGTGAAGATATAATGCAAAGGGTTACGATATTTCTTTGGTTTATTTCCTTTACTGGGTGCGACAGTCGAACAAATGCAATGCATTTACAAATGAAACGGCGACTGCCAGTCCGCCGTGACCGCGCTCGCTGTTACCTCGGGAAAAATAATAAATCGATAAATAATATATATAATGGATTTTAAAATCCGTTAAGTCTTCATTTTAGTTTTTGGAGAGGCCTGCTACTACTCTAGTCTACTTACTTCTTGAAAATCTATAAGTAACCCAATATATTAAATTCATAAATATTAGAAAACAAATTGGAATTAGTAGTATTTTTTTTATAAATACTTTTATCTACGTAACACTACGTAAACACTAAATTCATTTAATCGGGTAAAAACTACCGGAAACGTGACAAAAGCCAACAGTGTCTATCAAATAAGAAACGCTTATCATATTATGTTCCACAATCACATTGTACTACAAAAGTAATATAAAGCCCATACAAACACACGGCAGATCACTAACGGTGCATTCCCAATGGACTTAAGATACAGGCGAGTGTGTAAGTGCCTTAACATTGGGATAAATGAATGAATAATTATAACAATCTATTATAATTTAGGAGAGATAAATTTCGCATTTATGTTATTGTATTCTGCGTCAAGATTATGCAAATTTTAATATGACAAAAGTGGCTTTATTGCATACGTTGTTTTTCATTTGCAGATTAGGTGCCATTATTGACAACTTGGAAATTTTAAATGTTTCAATTGTTGAGAAATATTTTCAAGAACATATGTAGGTATCTCAATTCTAAAGACTTAACAATAGACTTTCGTTATTTTACTAATTAAAGTTTCAGATGAAATTCAGAAACACGCAAAACACTATTCTTTTAACAATTATATATAAATAAATATCGCTTTCACTCCTGACTTGTAAACCGCTGGCAACGGTCTGGTGCGCACAGCCATACAGCTGGCCCGCTCGCACTTGCACAATTCTGCATATGTGCGAAAGGAACATAAAAACAATATCTATTAAACTGAGATTTATAATTACGTAGTGGAATCTCTTTCATACATACGCCGACGGAGGTGGGAAAGAAAGGGACAGAATAACAATGAAATAAGAATTCAATGGCTATTATGATCGTATTATAATGAGAAAAATTTGGTTTAACAAATATGCACTATTGTTGATTGTTGATAGACAGATGGCATGAGATCCACGTTTTATTGTCAAATTACGAACAGCATTTGCCTAACTGTAATAATAATGCTTGGAAATAATATCATTTGAGTATAGAATTGGGGCATCAAATACAGTATTTATTGTAAATCCACTTATGTATTATAAAATTATTTCATACTAGCTTTTCGTCCGCGGTATCGCCCGGTATTTTCTTCACATTAAAAAGTATGGTTTGTTCTTTCTCACGTTTAGCTCCATCTTCATACCAAGTTTCATCAAAATCGGTTTGACAATAATGAACTTTCATATAAACTTTCTTCCCCTCTTTCAACCCTTTCTACCCTTTTTTCGCGATAAAAAGTATCCTATGTACTTTCCCAAGTTCAGTTCTATCTTCATACCAAATTTTATAAAAATCGGTTCAGTGGTTTAGGCGTTAAAGCGTAACAGACAGACAGACAGAGTTACTTTCGTAGTAAGGAAGTGGGGATATTTTTTCGACTACGCGAGAACAGTCGCGGGCGGAAATTAATTACTTCAATATTAACTGAATTGTAACCATCAAGTAATGAAACTCAAGTTATACAGAATACATAACGTACTCTTACTTCCCAAAATTACTATCAAAATGTCTAGCAACATTTACGTAAATAAACAAACTCATAAACAAATATTATTTAATTACCAATGGTCCAAAGCAAAATTTCCAAAGAAAATCGCAGTAAATAAATATATTTGTTTTAATTTGCAAGAAACAAATTGCCAGCATTCGAAAGTGTATCCCATTGCTTCTCGTGTAATAGCTTCAGGTGCAATATACTGACAGGTCGGCTATTAGTTCCGACACTAGCATTAAATTACCCCGGCTGAGGCCTGCCCGCATCCTGGACGACTTCCAACGGGTTGTATGGTCAGTGGTCTCCGGTGGTATTACGAGAAAAACAGGATATTCAACTTACGGTATTGCTCCTTAGGTCCTTACAACTGAACCCACTCGAAAATTGTTTAGTTCCCCAAAATTCAATATAAGTTTTCAAATCGATTGTTTTGATCAAGATGCTCCATAACTTCGCTTGAAATTTTTTTTACATTTAAGACTGCACTTAGATACTAATGGCACTGCACAGAACTCCAGGAGACCTGTTCACGAGATTTATGAGCCTTCTAGGATGACAATTACATTACTCTGCTTTATGTTACTTCATTCCTATCATATAGACAACATTTTTCAAATCAATTTATTTGAATGTTCAACTCAATCTTAATATTTAAAACCCCAATTATACAGAGACATTAGGAGCTCCGACGTAAAATCAAAGGGGCGGAAATGTCCCCATTAGCCAAGGTCCCAATGGCACAGTCTGCAAAATAAGCCGCTAATCCTGGACGTCGGCCATCAAGGAACAGTTGTGTTTTACGATTGGGCCCTTCTTATCGTCCATCTTGCGAGTGATTGATGAACTGGGCAGAGTATGGTATGAATAGTGTATGATTCAATGGCTTTTCTACCATTAAAGAGGTTTTTTCTGGCTTATATTGCTAATAAAGGTGACTAAAGCTACTCTTCTTTGTACGATAGTTGCGGAGATGAGTTGTTGCGGATTAATTGGAAGAAACAGATGTGTTATTGTTTTAAGGAGCTACAAACTAAAAATTCTATGCTATGTGTAATTTATAAGAAATGGTTATGACTGATTCGTTTATCATGATGTATTGAAATGCGTAAACGATTCATACTTTCTCAATAATATTACCAATTTTTTATTTATTTCAAATCTTGGTTTTTGCGGTCACTCCTTTTAAATAGATAACCTTGTTGATATTTAGAATGAAATAGAGCTTTGTTCATAATATTAAAGACCAAAACTGACCTACCCTGATCATGTAACATAATAAGAGACACCAGTAAAAGTAAATGTCAACTTGTGGTGTAGGTTTTTGTCATACAATGCTATCGGATTTCGGAGAGGTTAGAACGGTACCAGGTGCTGGTAACAAAAACTCATTGTAAAAGAATAAAGTTAATAAGTCAATTAATCAATTAGGTCGTGTATTTTATGAATATTTAATTTGTTATCTTGATGATCTTGTCTTTTGTGTTTGTATAATATTTGTTGGCAAACCTATGTTATGAGGAAGAAGCACTTATGAATTGTCACATCACAGTTAGATGAAGTCTAATAATAAATAAATGTTTGATTTTGTTGGATGTTTACTCTAATTTAGTTTGAATTAATTGTCTATCTATTGAATTAATAACGAAAATGTTCGATAAAATATGTAATAAGGTTCTAAGAAGTAAAACAAGCAAGCAGGGCAAGTAAAAAACCCCAAAAATACTACGGGGAGTAGTAATTCTCAGTAGCACAATTCAACAACTAAATATCACCATTCTTACGGCTTAAGCAATTACTGCTAAGTGAGTAAATATATACACGGAAATAATTATATTAAAATAAGATTATACGCTTAAAAGGAATTGATTCTTTGAGAGCCTAGAGGTATAAGAGAGATCTATATGTATCTAACACATTAATACACGATTTAATACATTTCAGCACACAATTGTACCGTTCTGTAATCCATTTTCTTGTTGCGCCGGATAATCCTAAATTTGAAATGTTAATTTGTTGCTAAATCCATTAGACGACTCACGAATGGAAATTAGGTGAAGCGCTAACACCGCTTCATGTTTATATATTTGCTTATTTATATATTTTTAAAGTAGCTTTTGGCCGCGGCTTCGCACGTGTTAAAATGGTAGTAGTTTAATATGTTTAATTATAATATAAACCTTCCTCTACTTATTAAAAAAGCCCCATCAAATTCATTGTGGAGTTTTAAAATCTAAGCATACATAGGGACAGACGCGGTAAGCGACTCTGCTTTATACTATATAGTGATAAACCTTTATATCATATATCCCTCCTAATACTATAAATGCGTAAGTAACTAAGTGTGTCTGTCTCACGAATCAGTGTGGAGAATCACGCCTAAGCCGCTGAAGGGATTTTAGTGAAGTTTAATACCACGATAGCTTGAGACCCGAAACAGGATATTTAGAGGATACGCAGACGAAGCCGCGGGTAAAGTGGCACTTCATTTTTATCACAAAATGTTTTCGATGGGTTTTATTATAGCATTAAAATTTAATCAAAATTACACAATCTAAAACTTGTAGTAACACGAAACCTTTTTTTTTAGATTAAACAGACAAATCCAGGTGCGTTTTGAAGTCTATCCACTCGATTAATCATACCATCGTTATATTATATATATTCGCGACAACACAGGTCGTCAACCGTCTACTCAAACAGCGAGTCGCATTGTTTTGGGTCAATCACTCGCTCTACAAGCACAGAATTTATTTGTATGAAAAATTATCATATAAGTTAGATCATGTGTGGTCTGTTAGGTATCGTTTAAGGTAAATAAGCTAGGTTATTTCCGTGGCTATGCTTTTGGGTTTTCCTTATTGTATAAAGCTATGAATAAATAAAAACAAAAGGAAAACGTATAAATAACTAGCTGCGCCCCGCGGTTTCACCCGCGTAAGTCCGCATCCCGTAGGAATATCGGGATAAAAAATAGATGTTGGCCGATTCTCAGACCTACCCAATATGCTTACCAAATTTCAGAGGAATCGGTCAAGCCGTTTCGGAGGAGTATGGCAACGAAAGCTGTGACACGAGAATTTTATATATATAGATTAATTGAGCAGATGGTAGGCCCATCATTATTTCTGTGCATATAAGAATAAATATTTTTTACTTTTTCTCCGTATTATTTACCTATTTGATTTAGGAAATTAGCCTTATCATATATTAGTCTTTTATATTACCTATTAAAAATAACTCAAAACCTCAACTTACACCTTCATCTACTTTAAACTATTTTACTTGCTACAAGAACCGAGTACCGCGAGTAAGCAAGCCGCTAACCACTGCACCACAGGTCGCTAACATGTCACAGAGCGGCGGATGAGATGTGTGACGTCACAGGTCGTTCACCTGCATTGTATGCTAATACGCACTTTATTATAGTTTCGTGTTTAAGGTTGTTCGTTTGAACAATCTAAAATCTATTAAAATGTTTCCATACTTCTTACATTTAACATTTTGAATTATTATATTTCACTAACAAAACAAAATAAAATATGGAAGAACTAATTGTCTCACTTGCTAG
Organism: Zerene cesonia; assembly: GCF_012273895.1. Lineage (NCBI taxonomy): Eukaryota > Metazoa > Arthropoda > Insecta > Lepidoptera > Pieridae > Zerene > Zerene cesonia. The sequence goes on from NC_052108.1 coordinate 267,939, forward strand.
TTTATATACGTGAAGTATTTATTTCATCCTGCTGATCCTAATCAGGATAATAAGATAAAATCGTTATTGTAGTGTCATCGATCCTCGATAAGTGTACCAAGTTATAATTAAATCTGTCCCATTAAAGAGTGTAAGAATCCAGTCTAAAGGAGACGGTTACATATTAACATATAGGTGTAAGTGTGTTACTGTTCAAAATAGAAACGCTGTATCGATTTAGATGAAATTTCTAAGTAGATAAACCAATGAGATCCCTAAATCTTATACCAAAATTACAAAATCCTTTACAGATAACTCAAGTCTCCAGTTCCAGGGTATAATGGGTAAAGTATAATGGGTAAAGGGTATAATTCATATAAGGTACATATAATTAAAAAAAGATGTAAATATTTATAAAAGAAAAGATTTAAGTAAATATATTATCTTAGGATGGCTCAAAGGACCTTTTAGTCCTTTTTCTCCAATATTTTCTTAAAGTATCCAACATTTGAGAGATGAATAACTCTTTGAATGAAATATTTGTGGCGTTTCTGACCAAGTGGCGCCATCAAGCACATCTGCCAACAAATTGTTTAAGAGTTCCTCTAAAATTGAGCCATTTTTACATTTCATTACTTTGAGATGGAGAAAAAAAGATTTATATTATTATAAGATCTCACTACTTTGTCTTTGCTTAGTCAGATTTTATTAGGGTACCGCTTATAGATTAAAAATTAATACAATTAACACACTTTAATGATAGAAACAACTAAGTTGTCTCACTTGCTCACAGAATACATACATAAGGAAATTATTTAATCCTGACCTATCCTTATCAGGATAAGAAGAGAAACTGACGATATATTTTTATTATCACCGACTTTGGTAAGTGTATAAAGTTTGAATTGAATCTGTCCGTTCAAAGTGGGTCAAAATTAGTGTGAGTGAGTCTAAAGGGGTAGGTTACATACTGTAAACATACAGATGAAAGTTGAAGCTAATAAACACGTATTAATCCTAATATCCTACTAATCCTAATAATATTATAAATTGCGAAAGTTTGTAAGGATATTTTTGCTCTTTCACGCAAAAACTACTGAACCGATTGCAATGAAATTTGTTACGTAGACAGCTGGACAACTGGAATAACATATGGGCAACTTTTTACCCTGATATTCCTACGGGACAAATATGACATAAGTCTAGATGTAGTAGCCCTTTCTCATTGAATTTGAACTTTGACCGAACACACGATAGACAAGGAATAGAGGAATAATGACGATAATAAAAAAATTAATTTGGGAAAGAACATTCAACGTCGGTTAAGATTTTATGAATTTACCCATTACGATGAAATTTTTCCTCTTTATTAATACCTACTTAAGAAAAGTGTAGAGGGAGACGTAGAATATTTCATGTTTTATCAATAACTCATGTACAATATTATTGAATAATTTATCTTATATACTAAGTATTATATAAATTCAATTATTCGCTGTGTATTACAATTCATAACGTTACATGTTGACTTACCGCCTTCCGATTCACCTTTTATTAAATCAATTCTTTCTGTATCTTACCTGAAAAATATAGATTTAAATTAATATAGGTCTAAAAACTCCAATATTTATATAAAACAAGCTGCACCCGGCAAACGCTGTTCTGCCTTACTCTTATCATTTAGGGGTGTGAAAAATAGATGTTAGCCGATTCTCAGACCTACCCAATATGCTTACCAAATTTCAGAGGAATCGGTCAAGCCGTTTCGGAGGAGTATAGCGACTAACATTGTGACACGAGAATTTTACATATATATAAAATAAAATAAAATGTATAATTAAATTGATTTGTAAAAAAATATCGTAAGAAACATATTTATAACTCATTGGATAAAACCTATCGCGATGACTTATTTTTTATTATATTAGATAGGTATAGGAATTAATTGGTCGTAAATTATTTTTATATCTCAGTGATAAGTATAGAAAAATCCTATAGATACAATCCAACTATTTATTTATTCAACAAGATTACGTTGAGAAGCGCTTTTAAATCATCATAATATAGAAAAATACTACCGGTTCGGAACGCAGTTTCTACAGAGAAGAGCTGGCAAGAAACTGTAGATTCCCTATTAATAAATAAAGTTATGCGGTACCTATGCTACCTAAGTGCCTTATACTAAAACGATAATCCACTTCATCTCATATGAACATTTAACATCCACTTACACAAATATCCAAGCGAAAACAGCTCCTAACACAAGCAGTACCACGCAGAGATATCTGCTCTGTAGGTATGTCATTACTTGTTGCATTACGTATTAGAGAGGAATGTGTTTCCTATTGCTTATCATCCATACATGTCGTGTGGGGCAACGACAAGACTGCTGGGATTTTGTAATTTACATCTAAATATATGGGAAAGAGGTTATATGATCATCAAGCTAGATTTAGGAGGAAAAATGGGCTAAAAACGCAAACTCAAACTTCTTTCAGAAGCGTATTTTTTACAAAAAATGAAGCACCTACTGTAATTGATATAATTAAAACACCCGATTGGTTAGTGGAAAGAAGCAATTCAAGATGGCTTAATATATTACATATCGCACTTCCACTATATCTGAGAAGATTTAAAACTGTGTCATATTGCGTGATTAGTTGTGCCCTGGATCATTAAAGCAATAAAAAACTCGGTACAGAGTTTTAAGTAAACGTAGTGAACAAAATGGATAACCGATCCTTGTAGTTATCAACCGACTTCAAAATAAGGAGATCATCAAGTCAACTGTTATTTGTTTTTACCTCGTAAATTTTTACTGAGTGAACAGATTTGTATGACTCTTTGTATGTGAACGCCGGTGCCTGTCATGTGGTTTCATTTCAAATTGGTCCATTTCTGTCTTCTGGAGGCGGTTCAGATTTTTGTTAAAAGTAATAACTATTTAGCACATCTAATGCATCGAAGCTTTCAAAGCGAGTACCAGAACACCTTCGCATACATCCACGCATTTACAATGCACTCGTAAACTTGACATTACGCATTACGCATATCATGCAATATTCATGACATGCGGGCACGGCGCGGGCACGGCGCGGGCACGGCGATATGGCCGCGCCGTGCCCGGCGATGCGAATACGAAGCGATACGGAACCCATGGTTCTTGTGAATCTAAGAATGTTTTGTTATTCCTATATACAATCTATGTTTTTGTTTTATAATTGAACCGGAATGCAAGCGGCCGAACTGTAAGGCAGTTCCCGCGTGATACTGTCGCCCTTTTTTCATTTAAATGTAAACTCTGTATATAATATATAGTAAGGATTAATTAGTGAAGTGTTGGCTCAGTGGTCAGGACCTCAGGCTTCAATCAAAAAGTCGGGGATTCGAGACCAGGTGATCCTGGAATACTTATATTATTTTTTTATTTATACATTAATACCATAAATCAAATTTTCTGTATACAATTTTTTTTCAACTTTGAACATAATTAACTAAGAAACAAATGCTGATAAAATCCTATATTTAATATTGTATTAAACCGTTACGCATTTAACCATACGAGTTAAAATATCGCTTCAATAAAATATAAGAAACAATGTTTTTATTTGACCTTCAAGCAAAATGCAATAAATCAAGGTCAGCCCGACCGGTTGAAATAAAATGATAACAGTAATATAACCTACAAGGGATTTTTTTAACTAATCACTTTCACAAAGAATAAGGTGCGACTTCTTTGAATCATTTAATTTACTTAAACCGTTTAAAAATCTTAAAACTCACAGAGCCGGGACAAACAGCTAAGTTACGTGTAATGTTCTATTTCAAAATATCAATATTATTATAATACTAGCTGCACCCGGCAAACGCTGTTCTGCCTTACTCTTATCGTTTAGTGGTATGAAAAATAGATGTTAGCCGATTCTCAGACCTACCCAATATGCTTACCAAATTTCAGAGGAATCGGTCAAGCCGTTTCGGAGGAGTATAGAGACTAACATTGTGACACGAGAATTTTATATATAAGATAATAGTTGACACGCGTCTGCCTGTAATTAGGTTACAGAAACAGCGTACAAAGTCTATCTGAATTTAAAAAGTTATTTAAATACGCATGATAAGTATTCCTTTCCTTTCCTTCCAAAGGAATCAGATGTTTGACAGTAAGGATTATGGTTAATCAATGTTAATACTTCCTTTTACTTTTCTTTTGATGCCTTTTCTCCATATAATATAATAACTTCAGACTTGAAGTTCGCAATATATTTAAAACAATTATTGAGATAGAATTTCATAAGAGAGCTTCATTTAATTCGTTACATTATACAACAAAAAAAAAAACACACAACATTTTTTTTGTTTGACATTCCTGCAATGAGTCATTACTGATTACTGACGTATCAAATAAAAAAAAAACAAATAAGTAATCATTTTGTTTAATTACCTGCACTATCGTATGTTCGTGTTGTATTGCTAAAGAATATATTATTTACAAGTTAATCACGTTTTAGCAATTTATTATTACTTTGTCATGAAATTGTGTTCAGGTAAACAATATAAGTTAAACGTAGATAGAGTAAATTAAAATAATTTAATACTATATTCTATTCTGAAACAAGAATCAGCTCTTCCAGATTATTATCTATCCCTGAAACAAACTTAATTGAAAACCACATAGCCATTATGACATTTGTGAAACTTTCACATTTATTCATAGCCCCGCTTCCTTCTCCCTTTCTAGCCCTTCCTAGCCCATTCCTTCTCTCGTCAACAATTCTTTCCTTAACCCTTACCCTGTAAAGCGGGCACGCATTCGCAGAGGCACCACCTCAGCGAATGTTCATGGGCGGTAGTGATCGTTTACCATCAAGCGAACCACCAGCTCATTTGCCCGCTATAACATTAAAAAACAATATTACATCAGAGAGATTAATACGATTTAAAACGCAAGGAGTTATTTATTTCTTTATTTATTAATAAAGAGTAAGAAAGTACAAAAATACCATCGTATTGAGAAAGAGTTTTTGGGACGTCGGTTGAAATATATTTTAAACCTATCTGTGATATTCAATTGATATAAATACAAAATGGTTGTACCTTTGTCCTTTGTTCAAACTGTAACTGAATCTAATCTTTAAGATGACATAGAACATGAATAAAGCCGCAGGTTGGAAGTTAGTAAACTTTTATTACACCTACAACTTCTTTATGATAAGTGTGACTTTTCTAAGTAGTTGTCTGGTGTATAATAATAGGTCTCCATAATATATATCATCATTATTTCTCATCATTGATAATAATGTTTTATTCATATAAAAACTTTTATTTACTATCTGGGAATCCTCAATAAAGAAGGAGGTTATAAACTCGACTGTATGATCTTGTGTATATAAACTCATAATTTTATACTGGATGAACCGACTTTAATGATTCTCTTTTTATTTTAAAGCTGGTGCCTATTAGCCCATATGGTCTTATTTAAATTTGTTTAAGTTCTAACAATTTTTCATTCTAAATGTGATACAAGTGTATGTATATATCCATTTACCTTCGCGCTTTAAGCTTTAAAACGAAACATTTTTTATTAAAGTTTTACGAAGGCTTATGAAAAAAAAATCTCAATTGTTTATTCTACCACGACAACAACAGTCATTAATTTATAAGTTATTTTAGAATGGTAAAGTTTGTGAATTTATGACGTTGTTGGGGGATCTAATGAACAATATTTTAAAATTTCCTTTCCATTAGAAATGCACGTTACCTATGAGTGTAATTACTACATTGCATAAAACAAAGTCGCATTCATTGTCCCCATGTAAGTATGCTTAAATCTTTAAAACTAAGCAACGTATTTTGATGCGTTTTTTTAATAGATAGAGTTATTCAAGAGGAAGGTTAATACGTATGTTAATATCTATTAAACTACTCTGAATTTAACGCGCTATATTTTAGTTTGTTATTATTGCGGGACAACCCAAACGGAGCCGGGCCGAGCGTCTAGTGCTATATGTTTTCCATGTTATTGCGGCAAATCTTCACCAAGCATACAGGAAAACACAAAGTAATATGTTGGTTAGTTGACGGAAGATGTCGCTTCCGTAGTCTGTCTGAAACAGGGAAGAGGCTGTATCAAGGCTCTCATAAAACGTGTTACAAGGACTGTCTGTCTGATCGTTGAGGAAAATAACGTATTTTTTCAATTATGTGCTGTACGATTAACTCTTGTATGTTCTAAGTTAGAAATGATTACTGGAAGCTTTGATAATAATCAAAATAAATGCATGTACATTGCAATAAATAAAAAGCAGTGGTGGCTCAGTGGTGAGAACCTTGGACTTCAAAATAAGTCTGGAACGGGCGGGCGCCCGGTCTCGAACCCCGACTCTTAGGACGCCTGTGTCCCAGCAGTGGGCATATATGGGCTGATAACGATATTGCAATTTGCGAAACATCATCAAATCCAAATTATTCAAATGAATATCAAATATTTTTATATAATGTAAATTGTGTATTTGAGTATTGTTATTATTGATCTTCAAACGGTGTTACGGGGCTGATTACTAAGACTTCGCTGTCCGTCTGTCTCCTCATTTCTGTCTGTCCATCCGTCATTCACTAGGCTGTATCCCATTGACCGTCACAGATTGTTGAGATTTTTTTCTCACTCGCTTTAGCTAACTGTATGGTTGGTTTTCGTAAACTACCACCGATTCGTAGTTTACGAAACCAATGAATTCATTCGGTTTCGTAAACTGTAATGCAATTTAACGTCTAGGTATTTAATATTTAGGTACAATTTAGGTAGGTATCTAGCGTAATATATATGTGCAAATAATGTGCAATACTCCAACGTGTAACAACTTAGTATAGAAGCACTTTTCTAAGCATAATTATCATTTTATAGCTATTAATTGATTAGAATGCGATTAGACCATATTATATGCATATATAATCGGGGAAAATCCACTGCTACCTGCGCAGTGCCGCACGAACATCGCTAGATCGGATTATGCATATAATATTTGTTATTTCAGTGCCATATATAGCATTTTGTGTAATATATGTATAATAAATCGATATAATTAAATGATTATTAGATGTGGTGGAGATGTAACACACGTTTTCCGTTAACCAGTATTTAAAAATAGGTCAAGTGTGTGTCAGACAATAAGGGTTACATACGAATAAACGAAAGACTACAAAACTATAAAAAATTGGTAACCCATCAAATTTATAACAACGCAAACCGCTGCTTAACCTCGATTTTTTATTTCTTGTTTTGTCGGAAACAGAAACAGGTACCTACACCATGTCTGAAAATGTCGGTGTAAGTGCTGCGATTCATGAGATATTTATGAAATATGGACAGACAGACAGTGAAGTCTAATAGAAATAGGGTCCTTTGGATACGAAATCCTTAAAATCAGCTGACCCGACTTTGAGAATGGTTGACAAAATGATTTACTAATGCCTTAGATATCTGGGCCCCCCTTTCCTTTCCTTTCCCCACTGTTTCCATCCATTCCTTCTTTCCAGTCATCAATCCTTTCCTTATTCTTTATCCCATGAAGCGGGCAGCGCATTGACATTTCTGCGAATGTCCATGGGCGGCGGTCATCGCTTACCATCAGACAAACAACCAGCTCGGTTGCCCGGTATGACATAAGTGTTGAAATTATGCATACCAGTAAATACATATTTTATGAAGCGTCGGGAAATGAACAATCGAATATATAATCTGCAAAGGGCTTCATATACGCCTGTAATATTATACCATTAAATATATCGATAAGCATTAGATACGAGATGCAGATGGGATCATTACTGCATGATCACGTTATTGTAACGAGTATAATTGTCATGATTTGCATAATGCCTGTGATCAGATCAAGTGGGGATATCCAGTACAGTAATTATATGTAATATATACATACCTATATAGTATGTTGTACTAGGGACGCTTCAATATGCAGAAAATTTTTATCAGATACAATATATGTTTGAGATTGTTTTCAAAACTAATATCACAAAGAGGAAATATTTGTTTGTGTGTTCAATGTTTTCACAGAAAACTGCTCGACCGATTTCGGAAATTCTTTCGCCGTTAGAAAGCTCATGTTCATAAAGTGGTATGGGCTATATCTGTAGGTACTACGAGGGAAGATGATGTTTTTATCAAAATGCCAAAAATTGCCTTTCTTGTATAATTTTGGGAATTGAAAATTCGGTAAACAAAATCATTTGAAATGATTTAACGAATAGCTTCTAATATTTATTTATTTTACTAATAAAAATATTCTTCAAACTCCAAATGTTGACCCGAGTGTGTATACGCGAATATAGTCGAATTTGCTTGTCAGTTCGTTTAAATAAAAATAAAAAATCGCATCGTGAAAGGAAATATTGTATTTCTTTCTATACATATTTGAAAAAACGGGGACTAACGAAGCTTTAGCGCGGCATATCTACAAAAACATCACACATGATGTGACCACACTGGCGATATACACACTGGCATACGCGTAGTCTGTCCTAATTCCTACTAACTTTAGGCTTGTTGGATAGGAAGTGATTTGCTAGCCAACTACGGTACTATAAAAATTCATATTCACGATGTTTTTGATATAGAATCCTACTTCCTACTAATATTAGAAAGTTTGTAATGATGTGTGTGCGTTTGTTGCTCTTTCGCGCAAAAACTACTGTACCGATTGCTATGAAATTTGGTACGTAGACAGCTGGTCAACTGGAATACCATATAGGCAATTTTATACCATAAGGCATTTTTATCCCGATATTCCTACGGGATACGGACTTACGCGGGGTGAAACCGCGGGGCGCAGCTAGTATTAAATAAAATACAAGACAACTCACGGGCCTGCCACTGCCAGTGATTTATATGTATTTTTTTCAATGGTCAATAGTAGGAGGAACTTAGATAAAGCGAAAAAAAATTACAATAGTATTAAATTAAAATCAACTCACAGATCTGTCGCAGCAGATACCCAGTATATTCTACTTCAAATCTACAAACGTAAATTTCTATTCATGGCGTGTCAAAGGACCTCCGATTGTGCCCTTAAAATATTCTGACACTGTTGCCAACACTATACTGGCATGTTTTAGCTAGCTTTAGCTCGCTGCGCTGCTCCCAATAGGCACAGTAATCATTAGAGTTAATTAATAACTTTTTAGCAATCAGTACTGAAAGCATAGAATGAGTTTTGAATACGAGGATATTCGCAAGTAAATCAATCTCTAATAAAACCTATAGAGCTCAGATACAACGCCTCAAAAAACCCACATGCACTATTAAAAACACTGGTTTGTCATCTGGTTTTCAACGAAATAAATTCGAGAATACTAAACAGTACGTAACGACGTTAAATGTCGATCAGGTCCTGTGAATTTCTAAGCCATTGTGTGGAGCCATCCTCGATAAATGGACTATCCAACGCTTAAATTTTTTGAATCAGGTCAGTAGTTACTGAGATTGCCACGTTTAAACAAACAAACTTTCCAATACAGATTATAATAAGTTGAAGAAGAAATCGTATCATTGACACACATTTATCAGCATATCAGCTAAATTATCGATAATAATTGTTTTTGACTATTGTAAAAGAGCTGAAACCGTTTTTAAAATCTAGGTCAAAATTCAAATTATATGACAAATAATTCAATATTTCGTTGAAATTGCATTTTTAATCGGTTCAAGGTCCAGACAATAATTGTATTATACAGAAATAAAGATTTAATGAACAGATGTCAATACCATAGTTATACTATTTTAACACGGTTTTATTACTGTATGTTTCTATATAACCTACTCCTTTAGACTCAATTTTGATCTACTTTAGATGAGACAGATTGAATTCTAACTTTATTCAATTACCAAGGATCGGCCACAATACAATTATTTAATGAGTTTATCTTATAATTGTGATTAGTATGGCCAGTATTAAACAATATCCTTATATATACTCTTTGGTGAAAGATCAGCGAGACAAAACTTGCAGTGTGAGCTCAAATGTATTAAGATGTATATAATCGTGTTTGAATAAATTATTAAACATTTTTACAATTAGCTCATTCTATGATTAAAGCCTGTTCTTTTAACTAGATATATCTATTAATTTACGGTTACGGTTTCGTCCGTGGTACATATATAGACATTAACAATCAGAGATCTCGTACAAATCCGTCCAGAATACCTGATATTAGCGTATTCAAACAAACAAACAAACTCCTCCAGCTTTATATTATTATAGCATAGATTAATAAGTAATTTCCAATACCCATATATTGCAAATTAAAATGGCTATCATATTTTGTATTAACAAGACAAAATATTATATAAACAAGTATTATTTTATATTCCAATGGCAAAACACCCGTGAGTCATTAGTTCGACTAATTAAAACATTGTTGTAACAAGTGTCGGACAATGCTAAACCAGTCTACTGGTATAGAAATACATAGGTACTAGCTCTGCGCGGGTTCGGACGCCGATTGAAATTATTTTATACCCCTTATCATGAATCTAAAATTATAAGGAGGAAACATGTGTGTTTCGTATGTTTGTATGATTAAAAAACTACTGGACCAATTAAAATTATTTTCACCATTAGAATCTTGCATATTCACTGAGTGACATATGCTTTAATGGTACAAGACTTTATTACGAGGTTATTGGAGTCACTCCTTCAATTCAAAAATGAAGCCAAATCAAACAAAAAAAAAACAATTTCTTATCAAACACAAAAAACCACGTCAACCCTTTGAAAATCCACTGCAAAAACTTAAATTGATAACGACCTCCTTTTTATTGAACTCGGTTGGAAAGGAAGCTCTCAAACCGACTGTATCTATTATTTATTATTATTTGGGTAGTGTTATTTTAACATTTGACATAAGCAAATTGTTGTGACTGCAAACGTTTCGTCCAAATACATAGGTACTCGTATAAACGTAATAAACGTTTTTCTTTCCTTCTTTCTTTCTTCGTAGAAACTAAGTAGCGCCTGAATACAGCCGATCTAGTCCCCCTCCCCATTTATGCTACAGCCAAAGCCGAGGCTCGCGGTCAGTGTCGAGGGGACACCCTTGAGCGTGTCGCTACGAGTGTGAACCCTCAGTTCACCCACGCGTCAGTATATCATGTAGGAGATAGATATTCAGGCTAACATCGAGATTGAATACAAAAAAATTGCCAAGTAGTCAGTAGGAGTGAGTATCCCCTTCGTAAATTTATCTATGTAATATACATCTTATCATACAACTAAATACAAGATAACATTGCATTGTCATTCCACACAGCAAACAATCACTTACCTGACCTACGTCCACAAAAAACTCAAGACGGTTTCTCTTTTCCATTTAAAAACGTTAAAAACATCGGTCTAGCACATACTGCGCGCGCGCATGGCACCGCTTGGTACCGCCGCACGCACACACGCGCCCCGCTCACACACATAGGCACGTTTACAATCGTACGGCACACAACTTGAATCAATAATCGTTCTTTGAAACTAAGAACTTGTAAAAATCTCTCATCAGATATAGAAACATGTCGTTTTACCGGTATTTTGTTAAAAAAATATTTTTCTAACTGACCTTGATTTAGTGGTAAACGTAAATTGAGATTATTGTAAGATTTTGTCCTCGATGTATTCGCAGACTGCCCTTAAAGTTAAACAGGTTAAAATAAAACTGCGCAAAGTCTATAGATGCATGACTATCTATATTTTATAATTTTATAGGGGTAGGAAGAAAAATATTAACCAACATGCCTATCGTCAATGTCCTATTACCTACAAATCAATTATAAGGTTTCGGAACATCTTTTGTTATAGTCCAAATGAAAAACAAATTACCAAGACTTCCTACTACCTATATTGTATGTTTCTAATACATATCAGTATACAGATACAGATACAGATACAGATACAGAGACCTTGGAGAAGACTCGGCGACTTTTTGTAGCGAAAACACAGTCACACATTACAGTCAGTCAATCACGTGGAAGAGAGGCACGTTTAAGATTCAATCGGCGCAAAATAAACAAGTTTATTGTATTTAATTTCATAATAATACTATTATAATATATAATTAGTTCGTTTATAAGGATATGGCTTATATTATATCGTATATAGGAAAGCTGTATTACATTATTTGCGATGTTTTTGAGGATAAATATTTTTTCCTTATATGTCCGTAACATCGCTGTCCGTCTGTCACCAGGCTGTATCTATTGCACCGTGATAGTAAGACATATATGTTTAATTCATTAAGAAACATTTAGTACGATCATAAATTATTTGGTTGGCCAATATATTTATAGATGCTTTTTAGCTAGTTTATACGGGACCCTTAGTGTCGAAAGTCCGACTCGCACATGACCGATTTTTATTATCTCTTCCACGTTGAATATCTGAATGAGATTTCAAACAGAGATAGATTAAAGCCTAGATAAGAACATAGGTCATATAAGTATTAGGTAAAGTCATCCGGTTTATATGATAATCTAAATATATAATAAACAAGATTATTAAAAAAGTTACTGTAAATACGGATCGAAATTAATTACTCGGTGAGTCGTGAAATCGAGATGGTGTAAGTTTGTAAAATCCCATTTATCTTATAGTTCTATAGAAGTTAAACGAGCCGTCCATTGTAGCGAATTTTCAACAATAACTCAATCTGAGCTTTAATTAAGCGTTGAGTTAAATAATGGGGAATATTTTTGTTTAGATCATAACACCTGCCTACCCCGGCCTCGCCCGTGGTACATATATAGCCTATGTCACTCAGTTGTTTGCGTGAAAACATTACAAACGTACAAAAGCCTCTTTATAATATTAGTGTAGATAAATACACAATCACCTAGGATGTAAATATTTCATTTTAAAGTCACGTCTTTCGACTTATCGTAAGTTATAGCTCAAACACCAGTAGTCTGGGCTGCCTTCATAGATTAGGCATTTTTAACTTTAATAATAAAATGAATGTGTGTGACTTTGAACGCACCAATCTCAAGAACTACTGGACCGATTAAAACAATATTTTACCGTTGTGTGCACGATATTTCGGAAAGCTA
>NC_052108.1:282016-292281 GCF_012273895.1 Zerene cesonia
TGTTATTTGCAGTTAACAATTTTCTTTTTTCTTTATTACAATATTTATGGCAAGACTAGGTATGTACCACGGGCGAAGTCGCGGCTAACCGCTAGTTTAGTATAATGATATATAGGAAATCTGGTGTTATTCACAACACACAGCACAACAAAATAATGTCAATACAACATATGGAATGGTTGGCGAACCATAAATTCATATCCTCTATCTTTGATCCCATCCAAATTACCTATCCTATTTGAGATTATCTGCTTACCTATACATCTAACTGTGCTAAATTACCCTGTATTAGTATTTAACTGACGTCACAAATCTGCTGCAGCAACATTTTTATACAGAATTACAGATAACCTTAGAAAGGGAAAGGGACACGACTTCCCACAAAAACAAACTTGAAAGAGGGAACATCAGAGTATGTTGAATCATATGGGGGAACAATTGTCACACGATATTTTGTAGGTAACTGTGGGTTGCGACAGTTATCTTTTTTTTTATTCACGTAAAGTAGACGTTTGAGCACAATCCCACCTGATGAAGAGGCAATGCGGTCTTAAACGCGTTGCTGTTATTGATATGATAAGACGTATATGTTGTATGATGTACGAATTAACCTCATTCCCGAAAGAATTTAAATTGGCATTATCATTCATATCTAAAGAATATGAAACAAAACCAGCTCAAAATTGTAACACGGCCAACCGGTCTGCCGACCTTATTCGATACTCGATAATTTTCAACATCTTAACGGTAATATTTAGATCTTATTCCATATATTATGCATATATTAACGAAAAAAGCAGAAAGAATTTTTCATAAAGCTCTTCATTTTGATAAAAAAAAAAACAATCCACTAGGAACTATTCATACATCCACATCCACATATCACTTATCACATACATATCCATACTATACATAACTTCGTAGACGGAGCAGCTCTAAAAAAACAATACTCATGCCAAAATTCTTTATTTTCATTTTATGTTTTAATCAGTAGATTTTTTATGATATATTTTAATCAGTAGTGTTGGTTCAGTCGTTAGGACCTCATATTTCTATCGAAGTCAGAGGTATTATCAATTTTCGTTATTACATCACCACTACTCAAAACAATAGAAAAATCACGAGGAAACCGCCATGTCCAAGAATAAAAAATTCAACGAAATGCGACATCTGCCAACCCGCCAGTCAGCGTGGCGGATTATGGCCTGCAGAGAGATGATGAAATGATTCTTTCAATTGATACTTTTTTATTTATGAATTGATAGATGATAGAAATAATTAATACTACCTCAATATTGAAATATACATGATAAATATATATCATCAATACACAGCATCTTTAGACCCGTCGTATAAAAATATAAGCTTTTAGGGAAGTGTGTTAGACACAGTTTGATCAGCAGTTATTTAAGCATGTTATAGTTTTAATGATAGACGATTATGTCCGTCCATTGTTAAATGACGCAACCGGGAAGTACTGTCTAATGTAATCGATTAAAAAGCGTTGCCAGTTCGATTCTCACGCGATGCAGTGAAACCGGGAAGTCGGAGTTACAACGATGCGCAATTTACATAGTGTTTTTGTTGTGAAATATTATGTAGATATGAAAAATATAGATTTTTTATAAGCTCCTTCAAATAATAAATTATACATTTGATGGACCATTCCCTACTTATTTCCCTATATTATTATTATTTCCCTACTGATATCAATGCGAAAGTTGTATGTCTCTTCTTCACGCCTAAACCACTGAACCGATTGAGATTCAAATTGGTACAGAGATAGTTTGAGACCGATAAAATCGTTTCTTTTGACTACGCGGGCGCAAAACTTTGCACACATAGAAATGTAATTACCTCTGAACGTGAATCACAAAATTAAGAATAAGGAATAAAAATTACATATGTACATTACTTTAAAGTAACACATTAAACTATCACTATTTCTACTAAACAAACCAAACATTAATTCCTTTAAAAATACCATAAATAAATAAGAAAGAAAGATAGATATTTGTTAATCAATCACGAGAAAATGACTTTACCATGTCCAATGAAAAACAAACGATATTCATATGAATTATTTTTTTTTTATTAAACTACCAGAATGTTGCGATAATTCGCAAGAAAATCGTTAGTTGATTCTTATACGAAACAAACATTTTCCTGGAATATATCCTCATTACACGCGAGCAAAGACGCGAGTAGCGACTAGTGCTACATACAAAATACAACAATTAATTATCTATATATGGAGCATATAAATTATATATTGTTTACATCCTTGTACCTGCTTACCGATTGCGCAATATTTTATAATCTGAGAGTTAAGCTAAATGTAAACAAGTACCATTTTTACCGTAATCTAATGAAACGAAACAAAAGAAACGATTTTACAAAGATTTTTATATATGTGACAGTTATATAAAACATCAAAGTCATAAATCCAATAACAACTTATTATTATCTATAAATCTCTTTATTTTAATTTAGAGAAAACTATTACAAATGGTGATATTCATAAGATAATCTTTAAGCACATTAAAAAAAATGAATAATATGAATATTGATAAATGACAGTAGACACAGTATATATGCAATAATAATATTAGATCCCAGTGCATCAGTGTTGACGATAATTAAGTGTGATAAACGTATAACATTATGCCAATATCCGCATATTATTTTACCTACAGCGAAATGATGTAAGCCTTTTAAAATAGTTTTGCATTCTTCTTCCTCTTACATTCAAACAATATATAGAAATATCAGTATACTGGAACTCTTAGGTAATTGCTAATATAGGCTCTATATAGGCCAAATATATAAAAAATAGGCTCCTGTAGGCTGCTCCTTTATAAAGATTAGTAACATAAAAATTTAATGTCATCGCAAAAGCCTGCAACAAGTCTGCGGCCGCGCCGGTCGAGCGACAAGCATCTCTATCAAACCGCACGCGACAGACAGAGACGGCTTATCGTCAAACCACTGCGATGTTTCTGGAAATTTTCGTTTTTTTTCACATATTTTAGTGCTAATTGTGAAGTGATACCGAACTTTTTGTTTGTTAAAATGTTTTAGAGATAGCGGGACTGCATTCGCGTCACTGGCCGTGATATGTTCAGTGTTTTTGCAAAAATTGTAATGAAACAAACTGATTAATGTCAAGAGTAAAAACAAGAGTTTTGAGGTTATGGGTTGCGTAAATCCTATCGTACGACTAATATTATAAATACGAAAGTTTGTGAGAATGGATGTATGTGTATGTATATATATATATACCTATTTGTTACTCTTTCACATAAAAAACTACTGTACCGGTTACAATGAAATTTAGTACGTAGATACGTGGCAACTGGAATATCACACAGGCAACTTTATCTCGATATTCCTACGGGATACAGACTAACGCGGGTGAAACCGCGGGGCGCAGCTATTAATGTCATGTATCATATGCATCGTGTACACTAATATTCGTAGTAAATCAAATAGTGCTGTGTTTAGATGTAATGTTACACGTTTGAAATGTATAGACATACGTTTGTCTCATACGTTTGAAATGTACAAACCATATAATCAGCATCAACCATATATAGGGTATATGGATGATGCTGATAATATGGTTTGTTACAGGGATTTTGGTAAATATACAAAAAGTGGTTTAGAATTTTCCCTGGAGATTCAATTATTTATCCTTCTCATTTCATTAATATTACACACCACCGTCGGTACACATGTGAAGAGTTACGACTTTATGAGATACGCACAAGTTGTGTTTAGGTTAGGTGCGATAAAATTTTCACATCTACTAATATTGAAAACGCGAAAGTTTGTAAGCATGGATGGTGGTTGGATGTACGTATGCTTGTTAATCATTCACGCGAAAACAACTTATCGCATCTTTATGAAATTTGGTACAGAGATATTATAGTCTGGATTAGCATATAGGCACGCGAGTGATGTCGTGCGTTACAGCTAGTACATCTAGATATAGATGTACAGTGTAACAGATTTTAGTCTCATCTTCGACATTGACCGGCGGAAGTTGAATCGTCTCGACGTAACCAATGAACGGTTTCCTGTCCCCATCTGACACGGGCGAAGCAAAGTGCACTCTGTGTCCACCGATTATGGTTTAAAATTCAATTATAAAGCGCCAACCTTAACACAAATCTCTAATTTGTCACACTATTACAATGTCAGTGAATTTTGTTTGGTATCGGAAATAGGGTTTGACTGAGCACTCATAATCCCGACTCTAGAGTTTCAACCGAATTCAAAAAAAAAATCAAATCGAGTGCACTTTTTTTTACCTTATAACTTTCGAATGGGTGAACCAATTTTGATGATGGTTCTTTATTTAAAAGCTGGTGCTCCCCTTGTGGTGCCGTTTAAATTTGGTCTAGTACACGACAATTTAGCGGTTTACTCTTATATTAATCTAATTATTTACAATTCACGTACATGTAAAAAGAAGATATGTAATGAAATGATGATATGTTTTACTACAAGTATTAATTACTACCCTTGCTCCATTATCTGCGATCACTAAGAACACAGAAACAATTTCATTTACAAGAAAAAATACAATTAGAATTAAATTCAGTGTTACAATTGCTTTGAAACGCTGCGGTCTGTACAATCTGACCCAGTTTTGTAGCCTATAGAACTTCTGTCTTTAGAAACTAAAATGCGACACTAGTATTCTGAACTATAATCGCAACATTACACTCTGAACTATTTTATACTAGCTGCGCCCCGCGGTTTCACCCACATAAATCCGTATCCCGTTGGAATATCGGGATAAAAAATTGCCAATATGTTATTCCAGTTGTCCCGCTGTCTACGTACCAAATTTCATTGCAATCGGTTCGGTAGTTTTTGCGTGAAAGAGCAACAAACACACACATCCTTACAAACTTTCGCATTTATAATATTAGCAGGAAGTAGGACGTTAACTTAAATTATTAGTTCAACTTATTCTCGATCAAATCGAATCAACGGCCCATTTATGAGTGAGTGCTTACGCTACTGTTCAGACATCAAGTAAATATATACGCCTTATGCCAATGACCCCGTTAAGCACATAACTAGGCTATATATAGCCGCTATGTTGCTATGTAAGTATATCTAAGTATACGCGAATTATGCGTGTGTACTTAAAAACATGTTTAAATGAATAAATAGAAAATTTAAATAAACACCTATCATACAATTGTTAAAAAATAATGTAAAAAAAAATTTTTTGATGTCTTATGTCTTTCACGTTTTGTCCAAGTGAGGTTTTGTCACTGTGATTATTGAAAATACATATTGATTTGTTTTAATATTAAACACAAATTCAATGAGTAAGTACATCACATATGTATAATATAATATACCTAGTTAGGTAATTAATAATAAAGAAATCTTTAGGATGTATTTTTTTTTTTTTAATTTTTACCTACATTACTAAATTTCATTAAAATTCTCAGAATTAAGTAATCAATTTAGCTAAACTCGCATTTCTCAAAAACTCTTAACATCGGGAGGCTAAGCATGGCGATGTGACGTCACAGGTCATCGACCCTTACGGTACTCACTCAGCATTAGGGACACTGTCACATGCCACTGTTAAATCTGTTAGACTTTGGGGTGATCTATTGTGGTTTGTTTTTTTTTTTTTTAAACTTGGTAGCCTTTTGTTTTAGTTTTTTTTATTTTATTTTGTGCCAATACATATCGTATTAAATGGGCAATAAATAAATTTCTCTGTAGTGTATATTATGATATAGGTGAAATAGGAAATATAAACTATTTCTTCCTACCCGCGTCTCTGTCCGCGGTCAAATAAAAAATACAGATATCTTGGGGTTTTACCCGCATAGTTCCCGTTTCCGTTGGATTTCCGGGATGAAAACGATCCTATGTCTTCCTTCGGGTCTTAAATAATTTTCATACCAAATTTAACTCAAATCGGTTCAGTGGCTTACCAGTTAAGAAAGGATAGATAAAAATACTTTCACATCTATATTGTTAGTATGAATTGAAATATCATTAATCTCTGTGCCTAATTTAATAACTGCCATAAATAAATCACTTCAGCCTATGGCCGTGATTAATTTACAAACATCAGCCCATCCAAACTTTCGCATTTCGAACATAAGTATAAGTTAGGATTAACAGTTAATGCGCGCGTTGAAATCTTTTCAAAGAAACGCGACCGCGCTGTTTTAGCAACAGACAATTTACGAATAACTTTATAAATCATTCATAGAAGCCCTTTTATTATACATATTCTATCCAGAGTATAATATTTATATCAGGTCGGTTAGCTTTGTAAATCACGTTGTTGTGAAATGTCAGATGTCGTTATTTCTCATCTAATTAAATAAGTAGCTACTCAACATACATCGTAAATTGGCATGAATAAAAACATGACAAAAACTACCTAACTTCATATAAAAAGTACCTAAATTCATTAGTAAACAGTTACTATACATATCAATTACTTATTTACTGTAAGATCCGCTTTAGTATTCTTATTAAATATAAATACAGTAATACCAACAGATAATCATACATAACGGTTTATTTTAAATCAACAAAACGATAAAAAATGTCTAAATTTCCTTCTAGAACAATCTTATATTAGTCTGTTTTAAGAACCATCAATAATCAACGGAAAAAAGAATGTTCTTTGACCGAATCGAAAGAAATTTTAAAATACTCTGATGATAACGGCGATTCCGCGAATATCGTCAATTAAAGATACAGAAAAAGCGATCTTAAGACCAACAACCGGCAACTTATTTTGGAAAGTCATTTTTACAGCGGCATTTCACTTGGGCTACCCTACTTTCACTGACTTATTGCTAGTCTTATTGTTGTTTGACACTATTATATTACTTAAATATAAAATAATGGAGGCAATTTTCGTGATATACCAGGAACATAAAGTAATGAGAGGTCAACTTTCTACCGCCAGTCACGACTGCAGTTCAAACTGCGAGTTAACCATACATTTATGGACATCAATGGCATCTTTTATTTCGTCGTTTCGAGATAAAATCCTTTCCTATTGCCACTTATACACGACTAAAAATGTATTCTCAACTATTTAGTCCAACGCATATAGACGTATTAAATAAACAGTTAAACAGTTAAAAAGTTGAAACATGGAATGAAAACTGCTTCATCAAAGTATGGAAAGGAGTTAAACTTGAGTTACGCGTCAAAGCCTCGGCTAGCACATGTATCGCGCTTACCTGCTAAGTGTCTCATATCTGCCTCTACGGCTGCCAGCGCCGCTAGCAGCCAGCACGCCACCCAGGCGCCCCTCATGCTCACACACACTAATCACATCAACACAGCACACACAACACACTTGCGGCAAGTTTTCAAGTTTGGAAAGTGATGACGTGTGACACGATCGCCCTCTTGTAACACGTCTGTCTGGCACGGGCGTCAGTAACTGACTGGTGTGGAACGCGCTTCGACGGCCGGCAAAAGGGTGGCGTGTTATGAAAATTTATTTTGCATTTGTACTGTTTTGTTATTTGTTTTATATATTGAAAATTAAATTGAACTGATAATTATACATAGGATTAATTATTCATAGTGTTTTTTTTTGTTATGTTAACTTTTAATTCATTTTATATCATAATAGGTACTTAAACTTAAAATTTATATCTGTGTATATTATGTACTTGAAATTATGTTAACATACAGGTGTTTTTAATTTTAGGTTATCAATAAAGCAATATCATCACCAATTACAAAATGAATAAAATTGTAGAATATTTAAACCATTATGTGTATTTAATGTGGAGTTTAACATTAACATTTACTTTCATACTTATGAGGACGAAATATTAATTTCCCCACTTATGGGCAAATATTTCGCCCCTGGCATCACCGACTCACACAGGTGGTCGGCACAACAGTCAGGTAGCGTTAGCAAGAGACAAGTAAATATTTCCCCTCCACCTCCCCCAGTGTTTGCGTTCGCGACTCGCAAACCATTTTTTACGAAAAGTTTTTGTCCAACTTCGAAACATAAAAACGTCACGGGAAAATTTAGTCCTTCACAAAGGAAATATTTAAATGAACGTTTAGAAGTACGATAATAATTTATCTCTTTGTTTTTAAAATGACGTAGCATTTTCTGTTGTTTCGTAGCTAAAGCCCAATTTGAATAATGATAAAATATTCAGAAAATTACATCTTTTGCAATAAACTATGTATTTTAAAAGTCTTTGATTTATTTATACCCTTTCGTGTTGATGTCTTTTATTTGAATAAAGAAAATCATCTGTATCTAGAAATATTTATTTAGGTTTGTGTGTCAAGAATATTTTATTTTTTTTAGAGAATTTATTAATTAATAGTATCTAATAATCGTGTTGGCAATTTCCACGTATGACTTGGAAACTTGCTATTTTTAAAATGCTTTTATTCGCTTCACCAGTATGTTTGTATGTAACAATGAGTTCATCTTATTATTCTTTCTAACATTCACGTATGAAAAAAACATCTAATATGATAAAACATACAACTGTTTTATATTGAATTTTAATTGAAAGTGTCTATAATTATAATTTACTTCCAAGGAATGCCAACTTTTTACGAATGTGCATAAACACTTGGATAAAAACGGAACGTATGTTTTTTCCTACTAAAGAATTGGCGTCTGGTACAGCCTAGTACGAGATGTAGGAAAAACCCTATTATTATTACCTAATATTAGCTTACTCTATAATGGCTAGCAAGCAGAAAAATTATTTGTAACATGATATATTTTCCAGTATTAAGTAGCATAGAAGGAGAGTTACTATTAAAGTTCCAAATATTATATCAGAATCTGACATGATTTGTGTAGCAGTTTCAGCAGTTTATTATATTTATTTAATTATTTTTATTTCACGTACAATCTATTTGATCCATTACAACCTTGCGTCGTAGAAACTTGGAATATGCAATTAGCCATGGTTTATATCAGCAATGATAACAAAAAGTCTGTACATTTATTGCACATTTCACGAGGACTGCAAACTTTACATTCTTTAGTATTATTATTAATATTTAATTGAGAGTAATATTCTTCCATAAACTTTAAGACGTTCATTATTATTTATATCTTAAATTTTAAAATAAGTGAACTATTTATATCGTCGCAGCTAAATAATTTTATTAAAAAAACGAACATCGCATGAAAATAGTTCATGTTTGGCTACACATGAGGCCATATTCCCTGCGGCGCTGCCCGGGTTGATAAAAACCAGGATGAAAATAAAATATATTATAAGGTACTTGCAGAGAACGTGGCTTACTATGGGTAAAATAATTTTAAGATTAGTTTAGTAAATCCAGAGATAATTTCCTACCACGTCATAAATTCACAATCATGAAGTAGCCATGGGGAGACTGTCTGGCAGAGTAATGAAATAACTGTATTTAGCTTATAGCTTATTATTAGTCTGGCTAATGAATTATGCAGACCAATAATAAGCTATTGATGGTTTTTACTAATAAATTAATAATTTAATGTCCTTTTAATAAGTTGTCTCTCATTTGTTAATTCTATATAATATGTACTTACTTAATGTCCCTTGACACATAAAATTGAATCTTGCGAGAGCGTTGCATTATTTCTTATTGTGTGAATGTTATATTTTAAACAATTACGTTTGAAAATTTTAATACAATTTTCAAGAAAATATTTATTAAGTTATACTTATAGTCCGGTCAATTTAGACCAAAAAATGAGGGTGAAGTTACATAAAGTCCCAACAAGCTGAATTTCTGTGATGTTGTTCAAAACATAATTATAAACAATGTCTCCAAGTTCCCCATCATTCCCGTTTAAGGAAAAAAATTTATTCAAGGTCAAAGGTCAAAAAAATTAGTTTTTCGCGATTGTCAGCAAAACGGTAAGTTTTATCATAAAAGTACGTCAGACAAAAATTGTAGATCATAAAATTATATATAAAAAATGTACCAATACTTTTTTTCTTACGAGCCACCGTTTCTGAGATATAACGATTCAAAAAGTTATAAAAGTTGTTATCGTCATAATATGCATGAGTACGCCACGTATATACATCTAGAGTTGTTATATATATATATATATATATATATATATATAAAAGAAGAAAAGAAAAAAGAGAAAAGAGCTCCTAAAAAAACTACCTGTTTAGATAAGAATAATATGCATGTTTTGTTAAAAATACTAAAAATAAAAAACAAGTTCAATTAGCTTGTCTTCCTCCAACCTCAGTTGCTGC
>NC_052108.1:293281-295193 GCF_012273895.1 Zerene cesonia
TTAAACAACTTCACAGAAATTCAGCTTGTTGGGACTTTATGTAACTTCGAATGTCTAAATTGACCGGACTATTAAGCGATAATTATAGCGATAGTTGCGGATTTAAGAAAGCTGACATTGACAGCGAATTGACCGGAACACTCGTCAATTCTCAAATCACGATCACGGATCAATGTCAGTGAGAAATTGTCATTATATGTCTATTTGCTAGTTGATACGTTTAATACTGAGTTGATACGAATTCATCAAAGTATAAATAAAATAATACAAGTGTTTGGTAAATATTATTTATATGAATTTAAGAAGTTATGAGTGTGTTTGGTAACCAGCGTCCTACAACCAAAACAATATGGCCACCGAAAAGGCCGATCTTTTATTCTTCGATACATTTTCTCATGACGCTAGTGAGGTAAGTACTGTTTTTTTTTATTTGTTTAAAATACTATTTATTACTATATATTACTTACATGCCACATTTTTAATCATGTTTCAAAAACAACCTCACTCTGCAACTTATGTGTATCTCAGATGTATATGTGCAGATTAATTTCAGGATTTGAACTTAGACCTCGTACAGTTTCCCAAATCGGTGTTTGTAACAGAAATAAGGATAATACCACTCGGAGCTCGTGTAGAAGGTGATTTTCCAGGTGGGGTGCGCCTTGGTGCTACAAATCCAACCAAGTTTCATATTGACTTCTTCGTAAATGACTTAAGTAAGCCAGGAGCATGTACTTTTGAAGCTTTGGGAAGTCTTGATTACTGTCAGAATGGACAAATACATATGGAATGCAGTTCGGATGCGGAACAACCTAGAATACCTACAGATGGACTAGTTTTGAGAGGTAAGTTTAATGTTTGTAGTAAAATAGTACAGTAATGCTTTAGACTACTCACAAATAGTAGAAGTTGTGTAGTTAACTTGTAAATCAAGTTCACACTTATCTCATAATCAATTTTTTCCTATTCTTAAAAAAAAAAGATTTTTAAAGCATTTCAGTGCTACAAAATTATATGTATTAAATCTATAACTAATTCTTCTATCGCTAGAACGGAAGGCACTTTTCTTAATTAAATTGCTTTTTGAAATAAAACTAAAACAGTGGCAGTGGATGGACTGTTTTACTTAATTGATTTAAATATTCTTAGGGCCTATTTATTCTTAGGGAATAAGTTTTTTCAGTGTTTTGACGATTTTATAACTTCTCCATCTTAATTACAACCTAAACTTATGTTGTGAAAAGGAAAGGCATGATTATTTATTTTTTCATGCTGTTAATGTTAAGAGGAAAGACGTGATTGTTTGTATGTGTTTGAAATACATGAACTTTAATCATTACCCCACCAATAATTATTATTTCTGAGAGTCATTTGAAAATGATTCTTACTTACTACTTTTTATTCCTGTTCAACTTGAGTGAGGTCAAGATTGAAAATAATAGCAATTATTTCAAACTTATAATGTAATTTTCAGGTTGTTACACCACTATTACACTAGCAGTATACGGCAGCTTAACACAAATCTTGCCTGAAACTCCAGCTACTGTGAGTGCTCCACCAAACATACAGCGGCCAATAAGTAGAGAGGTTGCTGCGCTGCCAACAAATGTTCCTCAATCATCTGATTGGAATCAAGATGCGTCTAATCCGATCCCATCTTACACTGGCAATGTTGCTACTGCCAACCCAGAGGCATATGAACAACCAACATATCCAGAAAATTATGACAATCCAATGTACAGAAATGAGTACTATGATAATGAGGCCAGAAAAGATCCTAGAACATATCACCATTTGGAAGAAAACGAGTGGGAGAAAGAGAGACGGGACTTGAGCTGCGAAAGAGACCCAGATAGACTGAGACACAGCCCTCGGTCTATGGAAATGGATCGAGAGAGGCGGGAAGGCCGGA
>NC_052108.1:296193-297208 GCF_012273895.1 Zerene cesonia
ATCCTCTCGGATCACTGCATGGTGAGGTAAGTATACAGCATCATCACAATCTTCTTCATGTGATGGCACAGTTTTCACATGACCTAAACTTTTATATTCTTCTATGACTGAAGCATACTCAGCCTTAAGTTTGGCATTTTTTAATAACCTATTCTCAAGCCGATTAAATTGTTTTATTGCAATAGCTTTTGAATTACCATATTTGCAACTTGGATCATCGGTTTGAAATGCTAAATTAACTATATAGCGGCCAGAACTATCTCTTCTAGTAGTTGATGTGTATATACTCTCACATTTAATTTCCTCCTCTGTAAGAAGTGATTTATCAGAGGCAAATTGATCCGATTCAAGCTCCCAAAACTTCTTCATAAGTTCGTATTCATCATTTTGATGAATATGATTGCACCTAATAGTGCTGGAGCTCGATCTGGATTGAATTGGACCCGATAGAATCCAACCCAGCTGTGTATTTTGCGCAATTAATGAACTGGGTGAATTCTTGATCAGACCTTCAAGCAAAATCTGACCATAAACATCTGCTCCAAGGAGCATATCAATTTTATTTGCTGTTGCAAAGAAAGGATCTGCTAAAACTAATTTAGAAATTTCAGGACTAAGACTAACAACCGCATTCCCTTCCGGAAGTACTGAGGTGAGCTTATTGAGCACAAAAGCTTGAACGCAAACTTTAAAGTTGCAATGGCGTGATTCAATCTCAATTTCTACCCTCGCTTTGGAGGCAACAGAATTTGAGTAGTCACTACCCAAACCAATAATGGAGCTTTTGTGTGGAATCTTTCTTAGCCCAAGAAGTTGTACTGCGGCTTCAGTCAAAAATGAAGCCTGTGATCCTTGATCGATGAGACATCTTAGCGTGATCAATGAGCCTGTGTGTGACCTGGCATAAACTAATGCGGTGGCAAGTAAAACTTGTCCCCTGAAATGCGAAAAGCAGGCTCTGATATTATTAATATTTTTTACCTGTGTTGATGTAGATGCTGTTGCTTCTTCAGCA
>NC_052108.1:298208-304432 GCF_012273895.1 Zerene cesonia
GAAGGCGTTCACTAGATAGGGGAAGGAGTCGCGAATCCTCTAGACACAGAGATCACAGTCGTGAAGTCGACCGAATGGAGAGACTCCCGTCTCGATCGAGAAGTCGCGACCGGGATTATATTGCAAAAGGAGAATATCGTATGAGTCGTTCGAGATCTCGTAGTATTGATCGCGATTGGGACAGAGGATCATACAAGAAAGAGGACTATAGACGTCGTGGTCCATCATATGATAGATCACGCGGTGGTTCCTATGAACGTTCGCCTTACGATAAGAGACCACCTTCTTATGAACGGAAAGTTCCATACGACAAAGCGGGACCATATGAAAAGAGAATGTCTCCATATGATAAAAGGAGCTCCTCTTATGAACGTAGAGCGCCATCTCCGTACGATAGAAAGAGGCATTCACCTTACACGCGAATGCGAGGTTCTAGCTACGGGAGTCGGTCTCCAAGCCGCGATGATCCTAGAAAGCGACCAAGAACTCCGCCCGGAGAAAGAAGACCGCTTTCACCTCGAGAAGGTGATGCTACAAGTCCTATCAACTCATTAAGATCAGAAGATGGTGATTTCGATAGAAACGGAAAGCAAATTCCGCGTGTGGACTTTTATCATCAGAGTTATAGACATAAGAGTTCCATCAGAAGTCCATCTCAAGAAGGTGACAATACATTTGTGGAGCCACAACATTCGAGTCTCGTTACTGTGCCAATAGTGGACACTGCCAATGCAAGTAAAGCTATTGAGTCACCCGCTCCTACCCAAGAAGACAAATCAATGGATGCCGAGCAATTTGAGCCAATTCTATCTGATGAAGACATTTGTGATGATTTGGAAGGACCTTCTTATATGGAAGTTGAATATGATGTTAATGAATATGACGGTGTGGATGACATTATTAAGTATTTTAATCCTTACAAAGATGAGTGGAAGAAATATGAGCATGTAAATAAGATTTATATGCTAGCCGATGTGAAAAAACCAGAATTAAAAGATGTTATGTCAGCTAGTTTCGACGAGTTGTGTGACGTAAGCGCCGATTTGTTTAAAATATTGGAAATTTCTAGATCAACAAAGAAAAGGGAACAGAAATTCTTTTCGAGCACATTCCAAGATATTGATAACTCGTCTAGGGAAGACTGGGTACATCTGTGCGAACAACTTTTTGTTTCCCTCACGAATTTGTGCAAGAATACAGATATCATTCTACGTGTTTTCCGATCTTACAGCAGATCTGAACCGTCTGATGAGTTCATTGATATTTACAATTTACTTGTGACATTTTGCAAGATTGGTTTAAATTTTGAGCTAGCGTTATCACAGCAGCAACCTACGTACAAGATAAGGCATATGAAATGCGGTATTCGTCTCGCGGAGGCTTTGATGTCCCATAGACATAATGGGCAAGTCATGAGATTGCTCTTAAACACAGGCATTGATATACCAATGTTACTGTTGGACATGTATTCTAAAGAATATATGGCTCTCAGTATCCGACTCATGATTTTGAAAGCACTTAATGCCTGTCTTTCATCAAAAGTATCTATGGATCATTTCATGCAAGAAGCAGTGTATCCTAAATTCGACAAAAATGCAAGCGATAACAATAGAAAACCAATGAATGGTTATCAAGCACTTATTTCTATAATGGAGTGTAATCCGCTCGCGAGAGTTAAATTTTCGCTGAGCGCTCTGATTAAGAAATTAAATGTGTATGAGGTGCTGGAAAAACTGCATGAATTAATATTGAAATTTAATTCGAAATCAAGTGCCAAAAGTGAAAGCGAGGAAAATGACCTGTCTGAAAATGATATTGAGTTCATAGTACACTCCTTTGAAGAAATTCTATACATGTATAGATCTCATTGTTTCCATCTTTCACAACCTAAAAGATTCTTACCTGTGTCTGCTCAATTTGAGATAAATAAAGAATGCTCAAATGAGACTCTACTAGAGTTTTTTAACACTCATCGTTTTTTGGAAACCTGTCTTTTCCTGCTAACATGTCCTTCCACGTGCAATAATCTAGTTATTACAAGCCGCATACACGACGTTTTGTATGAATTAGTCCATTCGCACAATGGGTTAATGTACTTATATAAAAATATTGCGTCAAGTGAGGTATTCTTCAAGATGTTAGCTCAGCCAGATGGCCAGCCCAATACAGAAGAAACATCTTATCCTCATGACAGTAATTTGAGCAATTACAGTGAACTGCAGATTTTAGGTCTCGAGCTGGCCTATCGACTGAAAGCTGTATATTATCTAGAATCGATATCTGACGTACAAGCGGGAAAGGGAGACGAAAATGAACTGATCGATCGACTCCAGAATTTGTACTGCCTTAGTTTTGGGATCGTCGGAAAAACCGCTGTTCCTGAGGTCATCGTAATGGGCGATAATGCCGAGTGTCTTATGACAATTTTTGAACATAGTTTGAAGAGTAAAGTTAAAAATGAGTCGCCGTCCAAACACAAATCACCCGCTAAGGGTTATGCCATAGAGCTCATTGTATCTGCTGTAAGGTACTCCGCAGATGTGCCCTTTTTAAAGAAGTACGGTCAGAGGCTGATAAATGTATCGAAGGAACATGACAGATTTGAGCCTAGTGTATCTAGTGTTCTACAAGAAGTGATTCCGTATTTGAAACCAGTGGAAAAGCCGACAGTTCTCGCTGGGGAGGACTTGGCGGAATGCATCGAAATATTAAAGGCCAGTCTAGAACATTCTGCGGATTTGCCAGGCGAGCTTATGACGTGTTTGAGGATACTTCGTCATTTCTGTATATCTGATTATGACTCGAAAGGGAATATAATCTGTGAAACTCCAACTGAAGAGTACGTAGAGCTCAAGTATAAATACAATGTGCTACAACTGTTCTCACTGGATGGTGTTGCGCACCTGGCTGGAATCTTAGATAGATTAGCCACACATTTCGACCAGCCTAGCATGCATACATCCTTCTTCACATCCGTTAGGGGTTTGCAATTGGCTCAGATATTGGTGCCCTGTTTGCGATTACTGGACGAGATGTTAGCTCGAGTGGTACGGTGTAGAGGACCTCGGTTCAGAGATTTGACAGCCGCGCCCATTTTGTTGAAAACATACGGACTCGCTAAAGCGTTCCCCGTTGGATGTATCGGATACAGAACGGCGGCAAGGGCGGCTGAAGCGTCAGTAAGGGCTTTGCTCGCGTACGCCCAGCCCATAGCAGATGACGCTAACGACGGTGATTCCATACGACGTGGTCCTTGGACGTCATTATGCTCAGAAGTTATATCGTACACAATGACCGCACCATACACTTTCGTGCCCGGTTTACTCATTTTCTCGGAATTACTTCCATTGCCACTGCCACTTCAAACTAAAACGGCCCCTTCTGACCGCGAGTTGGCCGATGCGTCGAATGAGAGACGACTATGGTCAGCACACCTGCACGCTCTATCGAATGACTTAACAGATATGATCCAAGTCATCTGCATGTCAACCTATCGGCCGGTAGTGCATATGTTGCGAAGGGTTTGCATACAAATCGCGGATTTAGCGCCTAATACGGCCGCTACCGTAGCCAAAGCAGCGGTAGGAGCTGTGACGCGTGAAATTAAAGATGGCGAACCGGCATCCTCAAGCATGTCTAGAGTTCTTGGATTTCTAGCCTGCCTTGTCTCTCACGCGCCTGTGAAATGTGCCGTTATACACGCTATGAGCAACGGCCCAAAAGCAAATGAAGTTCAGGCTGCCTTATGCGGAATTTTCAGTTTGTCAAATGCGTCAAGCGAACACGCAGCTGCGCAGGAGTTCGCTGCGCACGCGCTCGCCGCTCTTTGCGACGCTGAAGTTACACTAACACCTCTAAATGCAGCTACAGATGTCATTTTAGCGAATTCCTTGCCAAATAGGGAAGCAGTAATGGCACTGCTAGAAGCTACTGCGGATTGTCTGGGCTCTGCTACTAGAACGTGTGCAGTAGCATCGTCAGTGCTACGCGCGTATTACGTGATGACAGAACATGACTATGGGTTCCAGCAGTTCAGAAAGTTTGTGACTAAACGACGGGAATCTTTGGGGAAGTTCTTTAAATGGGTCGTCGAAGGTGCGGGTGATGATAAAGTGGAGTGCATTAATCTTTATATCGATTTGATTAAAGTATTAAGGAGTGAGGAGGGAGTTGGGCCTCTGGGAAGGAAGGGATTGCTGACGTTAAACGAAATGGCCGATATGGTCGCGTATACTGCGGACTGCGAAGATCATCCTGTTATCTCTTTGGAGAAAGTATTAAAGGTAACAGTCCTTTTATTTGTTTATTTTTGCATCAATTTGTGCTACATTTTTGGTATTTATCTCTATCATGAAAAAGTAAGAATAAATGCAAATCTTATGAAATGAGAGCAACGATTTTTTTACGATTTTTGTATATATATTGGTAATACAATTTTAAAACAAATTTCTTCACATATTCCAGGAAAGAAACGTTGATGAGGAAACCATTGCCAATGCAAGTTTTCTCTTCACGAATCTGCAGAAACTAAAGTCGGAGGAGCCCGCACAAGCCGAGAGCAGTGACTCAGTGCTGCCGGCCCCGGAACCGCTGGTGACTCAGTTCGCTTCCCGGCTGATGTACACTATTGGAGACTCGAATGATGAGAGACTGACGAGCAGCTATTGGTTGAACGTGCCCGCCGCGAGCGGGGATGATGATGTTAATGATACTGAGCTGGTGCGTTATCATATACATGTTATATATACGAGTTACACTGACATAAATTTCAATAACTAAAATATCTTTAGCATTCAAGTAGTTACATTCATTTAAGTAGTCACATTTAACTCAAAATTTGTACACTTATGGACAATACCAAAAATTCCTGAGCTAATTATGCTGATTAGGATCGACAGGATTAAAAATTTTTCTTACACATATTCAGTATTCAGCCAGTGAGAAAAATTAGTAGTGAACAACACTCCCTCTTTATATATCGCTGATGGCTTGCAAATTCGTTTTCTTTGTTAACGAATTTAAATAATAAACTGCATAAATATAACTTTCTGTATATTTACTTAAACTTGAATGTTAACAATGAGCAATATACACATTTCTTCCAATAACACAGGTTTATATTAACTTTCAACTCAAATTATAGATCGTAATAGATGTGTGCAATATTCAAACGCTAAGACGACACAATGACAAAGCATCTCATGATTCGCGTGAACAAAAATATAAAATCAAATGACGGTAGGTCGTAAACATACAGCCCACCAAGGACAAATTTTCAAATTTTCCTTACATAACTATTAAATACGTAAATAATAAAAAATATCTTGATGAGAATTTTACATCAAAACGAAAAAAAAACAAAATAAAATATTACCAATTTACATGCTTCTTAATACAAACATGAAGTTCGAGAGATACAACAGAAAAATCAATATTAGTTAGTAATTGGTAAAAAACACAATTTAGAAACAGGACGTTTAATTACATTGTTTTTGCATTTCAGACTGACAACTCGCGTAATTCCGTCCAATCCGGGATGTTTTTTTTACTATAATACCATATAACCATCTTCCAGGTGGAAGATCATCCTCTACTACTAACACTAAATCTCCAATATTAGGTTCAGGAACAACATTGTTCCATTTATAACGATGGTAAAACTAAGTCAAATTCACTTGATCAACGACGCCAAAAATCTTGTGTCATTTTTTGAGTCATTTGCCACCGTCGTAGATTTGAGATATTAGATGTTTCGTAATTGACATCATGGGGTAAAACCAAAGGTTCTCCTACCAAAATGTGCCCTGGTGTCAATGGGATTGGATTGACTGGATTCTCAGTTATTTTCGATATAGGCTGAGAATTCAGGCAAGATTCGGGATCTGCTTCATCACAGTGAGTATTAGTTAAACAAATTTTCATATTCTTTCTTCTAGATGTGTATCTTCTATTTGACCTCTTCTAAAATTTATATCTTTATCTTGTAGCCACTTCGGCCCTTCCTTCCAGAGTTGAACATCCCATCGTGTACCGCCACGTGATGCACAATCTGCAGGATTATCCTTTGTAGATACGTGGTGCCATTGTTGCGGTTCCAACGAAGTAATAATCTCCGACACACGGTTGGCGACAAAAGTTTTCCAACTACTAGGTTGTCCTTGAAGCCAAGCGAGCACAATTTGTGAGTCGGTCCACGCATGAATAGAAGACTTTTCCATACCCAT
>NC_052108.1:305432-305818 GCF_012273895.1 Zerene cesonia
AAGACGACACAATGACAAAGCATCTCATGATTCGCGTGAACAAAAATATAAAATCAAATGACGGTAGGTCGTAAACAAGTAGATATAGTCATAAAAGCGTGTTACTTAGTTTTTGAAAACTATGTTTATTATTTTAGCCTAGTCAAAGATAAAACTATTATATAACCTTTCTCGGGTCTCAAATTCTTCCAAATTGGTTCAGTGGTTTGAAGAAGAGACAGGCAGACAGATACTTTTTCTTTTATAATAATTAAGTAGGAGTAGTAAGTATAATTATTTATTATATTAAGTCAATTCGCTTCAATTATAGGTATCCTGCGATATAATGGAGATAGCGAACGTGCACCTCTCCGCATCGGGCGGCGCGGGTGCGAGCGGGGGCGAAG
>NC_052108.1:305949-321352 GCF_012273895.1 Zerene cesonia
CCAACTTATGACAGATTTGAAATCATACATGACACAGCACACATGATCCATCACACATGTCACATGACATAACATCACATAGGGTTGCCACCATCTTTTTTTTGCAATTAAAGTATATTGGTTATGATAGTTAAGAAAAAAAGTACATAGTTTCATATTGAACATTGATGCCGTTTTTCTTGTCCCTAAAAACTGTGTGATCTTCGTTTATTTTATTGTGTGTGCATATAATTACGTGTCGCTCTCCGACACTGAGAGTTAGGCGTCGTATTCGTAGTAAACGAGTTAAAATCTAACTCCAAGTGATAGTCATATGAGTAGTGAGTAACATTTCTCGTGTGTGCAGTGGCGCTGAGCCGCGTGCGGGGCGAGGCGGGGCTGGGCGCGGGGGTGTGCGGCGCGGGCGCGGGGGCGGCGCTGGGGCTGGGCGCGGGGGGCGCGGGCGGGGGCGTGGGCGGGGGCGGCGCGGGGGGCGCGGGGGCGGACGCGTTCCGCTCGCGGCCGCCCAACACGTCGCGCCCGCCCTCGCTGCACGTGGACGACTTCACCGCGCTGCACCACGTGTACGCACCCAAGATCAACAGGTGAGTTGACGCGCCGTAACGCGTGACGTAACAGATTAAAATCGCGCGTTACGCATAACGCGTCCTGCGCGACTTGTTTGTGAAACGTAACGTCCATAAAAATTATGTATCCCATCCTACTAATATTATAAATGCGAAAGTTTGTAAGGATGTGTGTGTGTTTGTTGCTCTTTCACGCAAAAACTGCTGAACCGATTGCAATGATATTTGGTACGTAGACAGCTGGACAACTGGAATAACTTATAGGCAACTTTTTATCCCGATATTCCTACGTGTTACGGACTTACGCGGGTGAAACCGCGGTGCGCAGTTAGTAGTTTTCTTTTGACCTGTTTTCGTATTTTGGTATTAATAGTAAAATACCTAAAAGTTAGTTAACAAGTGCATTTTCTCGTATTTTATTAACCTTTTGTCTTTCAATTTAATATTTATAACATTGATAATTAACGCAGAAACGTAAAGCCAATAATTTTACTTTAAAGCATTTCACAAATTTAATTTTAACATCTCTCAGCAAATTATAATGATTTTGTTGTGATTCCAGAGGCGGGCGTCGCGGCGCGGCGGCGGAGCGCGGCCGCTTCGCCGGCCCGCACCCGCACTACCGACAGCTGTGAGGATATCACCTATGTTTTTAACAAATTTAACATTTATAAAAATTCAATAGAGAAAAGATTTTATTTCTTTCTATCTTGTTTGCATCAAGCGACAAAATTAAGTACATAAAAGTAGTAATGGAAAATAATTAATAATATTTTCCAGTCGCGGTCGTGGCGCTTGGGAAATGGGGGCACAGCACGTGGGGCACTTTCCCCCCTCCTCGCCTTATATGATGGGTTTGTGTTGTATTCATATTAATCAGACAATATTGCGTAATTCAATTTGATAGTGTTTATCACTTGTTTAAGCAATTATCCTTTAAAGATTTAATTTTATTTTTCAGGCGGAATGGGTTGGGGTGGCGCAAGGATGCAGCGTGGGCCCAGACACCGGTCATTTATGCGATAGACACAGAATATAATATATCACATGTTTTTGTGTGTTTTACTTTACGATTTTCTTTCAAAATATGTAATATGTTTTGAAATAAAATAACATACAACATTTTCCAGGCATCCACATCTCGCAAACAATTCTTGTGTGATATTATTTTCGGTCGCAAAACAAAATTTTTGGCATTTGTTATTATTTATACTATAACAAGGGACGATTTGAATCTGTTGGGTGGTGCTATGTTTTCTTCTTTACCACTAATTTATGAATTCGAATAATAGCTTACTCCTTCCAATTGGATAAATAAAGGCATGCTGGTATTGGAATTATAATATGGTATAATATGAATAATTAGTATGATACTGGAATTTATAGTTTTCAAATCTTTTCCATCTAATGTCGAGTGTTGGATGTCTATTTTCTTCGAACTCTATAGATAGCCCATTCGGCCACCAACATTTTATACTTTAGGAATAGAAATATATCATTGTCATTGCCTGTGTTTGCTCTTATACAATCCGATAAGAAAATTAAACCGTTTTTTTAGGTATACTACTGTCGCCCTAGTTCTGGCTAGACCACCTATTAGATTTTTAGACCACGTATTATCTGCTCCGTTTTGAATATATAAAACATTCACAGACCCATTATATACGGTAGTGTAATTAAGTCAATAGACGCCAAGTCAAAAGCCTCTCCCACGTTTTGTGCCCTTGATACTTTGTTCTTATTCTTCCCATTTTTGTTTATCCTGTACAAAGTACAAACCTTGATCTTTAATATCGGAATAATAGATCTGTTCATTTCGTGAATTAAAATCTACTCCAACTCTAGTGCTTTAGGAAACATCTAGATATAGAATGTCATGTGTGTCCTTGATAAATGGATCAATAGCTTTGCCCTGAACCATTGTATTACGGATGCATAAGAAAAATTATTTTGCTAGCATACACGTTTTAAAGTCACTATTTAAGGTAAAGGCCGCGTGACAAACGCAGCTAAATCGTATTTCTTCGCTGGGCAAAGCCGTTATGAGGCACATTTGGGAACATCCACCATTATTAATTCCACATGGATTATTGACTGGAGTCTTTTAAACGTAACTAAAAGTAGAAAAATAAGATGAATTTGTTGAGGAAAAATATGACAATAAACCTCTAAGACTAACCTTTCACCAGTTCGTGTGATCTCAAAGAAAACGTATTAGATTTGGTTAGTTTATTATACTTTCTGTTTTTTACGAACGAAGTTAACCTTTACGTCTTCTTAGTATAGCTTTTTAGAGCATTAATGTAATATACCGAGAACGAAGAAGTATACTATTCTGGGCCTGTCGGGTGCTTGACACGTTTCATTTGCTATTTTAACCGACATTTTACTTTGTCAACTGGCTTCGAAGAAACTCGAAACCGGGAATGCTGGCTCAGATTGGCTCAGAAAATTAGATAAATCGCTTTGATACTCTTTTGTAATAAGCCCATTGATGATACTTTACTTGTATGTAATACTAGCGATCCGCTCCGGTTTCACCCGTAGAACATATATAACCCTAAGGGATCACGTACCTACACATCCAAAGGTGAAAGAATTATTAGAATCAGTTCAGTAGTTTCTAGGATAGGTACTGGCCTATACCTAAATGCTCTAAATGCACCCTTGGGATAAAACAGGAATATTGATATCAGGGCGGAGCCGGGACGAACGTCTAGTGAAATATAAAATCATACAGTTTATACAAACGTGGAGTTTTGTATTAAAAAAATCCTGCTTCACGTTAATATTATCATGAAACTAATTATTTCGTTCATTTAATTAAAATTACACATTTGATTGATTATAAAAAGCAAACTGTATATATTGGTTCATCATTTCACAAAGTATTTACTTTTTGACCGACAAAAAAAGGAGAAGTTTTCAATTCGATTGTTTTTCATGAGGGTGAACGAATTTTGATGAAACCTTTATATATAAAAGCTGGTGCCTTCCGAGGGGTCCTAATGGGAATATAATCAGGTGTCAAATCCAAATATGTTAAAAACATTACGTGATAAAA
This sequence comes from Zerene cesonia, assembly GCF_012273895.1. NCBI lineage: Eukaryota > Metazoa > Arthropoda > Insecta > Lepidoptera > Pieridae > Zerene > Zerene cesonia. The sequence goes on from NC_052108.1 coordinate 309,580, forward strand.
GACTATCCACATGTGTAAAGAACATAAAGGTTACCTAACATATGTACTGCTAGTCGTTTTATATCCAAAAACCCCTGAAACTAAAATCGATGCCCGTGATACAATTTATTCCGATAAAAGCATTAACTAGCAGAAACGAAAATAAAACAAGTTTCGAAAATTTAGAAACAAATCAACTTTATTATCAAGATGAAAAAAGATCAAATGATATAATACATAAGCCAACAGATATGTGTACTGCGGAGCTGGCGGCGAGCGGCGAGCTGCGAGCGGCGAACCAGCTACACTTGCAACCCAACGAAACTATACATAATATACAATACAATTACAATACATACACAACGAAACCATAACGATGTAAAATTCAATTAAATACACTGATAATTTCGCGTAATTGTCTTTGTTTTTTTTTTAGTTTTTATTCAATAAATGGTAAAACATCTCACTAGCATAGTTATATTTACAAGGCCCGTGGGCCGCAGTCTGTTCATTGTATAAAATTATCACTCGCGACATGGCACTTGGCTGGGCTTACGGCCCGCGGCGTGTGCCCCGTGGCGTGTGCCCCGTGGCTTGTGCCCCGTGGCGTGTGCCCCGTGGCGGGGAGCATCATGCGCACGGCGCTTAGTCGCCGGGATGCTCGGGGCACGATCTGTTGACTTCAAACCATTGGTCTATACATCTGAAAAACAAAATGTTTCATTAATAAATTATAAAAATGAATTTAATATATTATGTTCTGATGTTAGCACATATCTTGCTTTACAGTGGAAATATAACAAAATAAACCTTGTATTTAAATGAATAAAATGGTCGTACAGAAAGTTATGTTACAGGGGCCATAAAATCAACACAATAAACTATATGAAACAAATAACTGAAAATGTAAACTACAGATTACATCTTTTACAGATTTTCAGTTTTTGAATAGAATCATGATAACCATATTTTTAATAAAAATAAAGGTTCTGTAGACTGATTTTCCAAGCAGTTTTATGAACTAAAAATTTACATTTGTAATAAAATCCTTACTAACATTATAAATGCAGAGTTGCGCTTTTGTTCGAAATCTAATACGAATTCGCGCGTTTCTTATCTGCAAAGTTCTGAGCGCACCTGCGCTTGCACCTTGAGCTGCACTTTTACTTTGACAGTCTATTCTTATCACAAAGCGACAACGAAAGTTTCATTTCAATATAATTAAAGAAACAGTTTAATCGAATTTAATTTGGACAGCGCTACGTTGATACGTTAATGTGTAAATGTGTAAAAGGTATCGGTTACGCTTAAATCTGTGCTGTTTTGCACTTCATGGGTGTCTTAAACCGGAGAACTGCGAGGGAAAACATAGGAATGAAACTAAACAACACGTTTTCAACTTCAAACTGCCTGTATAACGTGTACCAGATGGGAAGCACCATTTGAATATATCGGATCTAACATTCATTGCTCGGCGTTCTCTTAAGCCCGTATGAGAATCCAAAATGCTGCTAACAAATTCTTATTCCATATCCTTATAATCGTTTCAAAAGTTAACAAATAATACATTGGATTATCGAGATGGCGAGAGATGTATCAGACATTATTATTTTACGTACACCGCAATTGAAAATACCACAATCAGTAAGTATATTCGCTACTACAATTTTAAATTACGCTCCGTCTAACAAAGGTAGATCCATGTTGTAATAGCAAATTATTCTTGTAGTGAATAAGTATATCAATGTTTATTATCCATATACAAAATAGCACACGTTCCACGTGTAGCCTAACTTTTATTGAGGAGTTCTCGAGAACTCTTTTAATTTTAACGCGTGTCCTTATACGTCCCGTACAATTAGAATTATTTACTATAGATATCGACTCCAGTTGACAAATCCCTGCCTACTGGAGTCGAGATCAGTCGGTCATATCTTCTGTTCCTCAATAACTCCTTTCCCGCCGTAAGCGTCGCAAGGCTGGTATGCAAATCCAACCACAGATCGATAAGGCTCAGCCGCCTGAACAGCCGATAAGACCGTTGAACTCCCAACTAGACGGCGAGCCAAATGAGCGGCTTGCGGCCGGGATTGACTCGGCTTACATTTGGCATCAATATATCTCTTGGCTCGCTACGAAAATGTCTTAAGAGTTCATTCGTTATCTTGTTTAATTAAGAATTATCCCTTATTAAGTGATAATGTGACAGATAACATGTTAAACTTTCTTAGAACTGACTTATCCACAGTAGTTAGCAAATCAAACACATGTAGATACTGTAGTTAGACCGACAATAACCGGAGCTTTAGTAAATTTTATTCGAAAGGCCGATTTCCACTACTCACTGTCCACTGATAGCCTTTTTACAACTCTTCGACGTTTATTGCCGTACATTATCTGCCATGTTAACTAACTGATAAGCTAAACAGAACATATCAGGGAGTTGTGACCGGTCATCTATGTTTTAGTTTCACGATGATCGTGTTATACATACCCCTTATGGTAAATACAGAGGCAGGGCAGGCGGGCGATGGTGTCGCCCGCACACAGCTCCTCGAGGCAGATCACGCACTCCCCCTTCGAGTCACTCAGAACGTCCTCTGTAAATGCAGTCGACTACGTTTTATATATTTTTCTCATATTACATGATATCTTAATGTAAACATGCGTAGGGATATAATATGTTGCTTATTATATGCTTGTAATGGATAATTAAAAGATTTTTTAATTTATTTTCGAAATCCTTCCTTAAGTATGAAATAAATAGATCCTTTCCGAGCAAATTAGGTTAAACCGCAAGAATTTAAACAGGGCTTTTTTAAACGCTAATGCTTAAAAAAAATAACAGAACATACGAAATGATAATAAAGTAGTTAATATGCAATAATCCTTACCTCACCACAAATACAATTTAGCATTGTCCCCATTAAAAATTGTCAAATTTGCTAAGAAAAGTTTCTAGTCAGAGACTTCTTCACGGCTAAACCAAAGGAGAGCTACTCACCATTGTATGAGAGACGTGGCCTGGTGAGGCACATGACGAGGTGGCACTCGATGTCGTCCGGCAGCACGAACTTGCTGCACACTGGACATTTTATTCCTGTAACAATAAGAATATCGCTTTAGACACATGAATCAATAACAAATAAATGAAAGCTGGGCCTTCCTGAAATCATATTTCAGGTGGAGAAGGATGAAAGGATGAAAGGACGAAATAACTTATGCGATATACCAAAAATATAATAATGATGACAATAATTCTAGCGACCGAATTTCGACCACGAAAACCAATCTCAAAGGAGACAGTTGCGCATTAGATATAAAAACGTAAGATTGCAAAAAGCGTTAGATTAGAATGTAGAACTCGCCAGATAACAAACTGTTCTTAATTGATGGTGACAAATATTGAATAATATATATACTATGCCATAGCCTATCACTAATACATCTTACATGGACTTTTCCACAGCCGCAACACACACTGTTTTACTACTTGTAAATAACATACATTTAGATGGCATTGACTCTGAAATAATGGACGTCAACGCACCTATTTAGCTATTGTAAAACATTTAAATGAAAATATTAAGAAAATCTCCCCCAGTATGTCACAAAATATACCAAAAAGGGGTCTTATCGCCGCAGGTCTTTTAATTCATTGAATCATAGCTGGATACCTAAAAGAATCATTGATTTTGCTACGAGAATTCTCAATACAACGAGTACTTTCACAAAAATGAAACGTAAATCGATTTGAGCAAATTTATTCAACGAATTGTCCTCTTGAATATCATTATTGGTTACCGTAATGATATTGTAAACTCGCTTTAATAATTCAGTGTCAACAATAGACCGTATATCAATATCTGATTTGAATATAAAGCGAACAATAGAATATTACATAGCTACCCTATTGGATCTGTATTTCTCATATCTCAATCAATATTGATTTGGAATTCGCGTCTTCTTTTGAAATTACTCATTTAAAGATTCACATTAATCTAGTGGTCTGCCCCAGCTTCGCCTGTTGTAGTTACATAGTTTATAGCACCAATGGATCACGTACAAATCCATTGGTGAAAGAAATTTGGAAATCATATTAAGACATATTTTGAGATCAAATACTGAGCCTTTACAATATTAGTAAGGATAATTTAATAAAATATCCTTACAACATTTCCCTTCACAAAAATTGACATTTAATTTTATTTTCAGACACAAAGCATACCCTATTGTAAATTCAATCCAATAGAGTCCAATAGCATGCGTTAAAAAGGCAAGTTTTCGAGCCATAAACGTTTCCATTCAGCAATTTCACAACAGAACGTCGGTTCGCTACGAATCCAATAGAAATAGCGCTGAATGGATCCGACAGACAATTCTCTGAATGCAGTACGAGCGATTGGTTATTAAACAAACGCAATGACACTCAATGAAGCTAAAGTGAACGGTCAGCGGACATTACACCCAGGTAAAGGTGATATGCAGATCCAAATAATATTATAAACGCGAAAGTTTGTAAGTATGTATGGATGTGTGGATGTGTGTGTCTGTTAACCTTTCGCGCGACAACTTTTTATCGTAACTGTATGAAAATGTGTTACAGGGAAAGATTATATTCTCGCTTGGTACATACACGTATAATACTCATTATAGTTCGTTGAAAAATATTATAAGACGGTGAAATGATTATATGACCAGGGGAGGTTCCCGTGGAAGAAAAAAAAACATATTACGTTTATGGACACATACATATAAAAATGAGACAATTACGTCTTAAAGCAGAACTAATTTTGGGTTGGAAAAGCGATGGTGCTAACCGATATAGCTCTGTCTTTGTCCCACCCTAGAATTTGTAATACTTTCAGAGATCACGTTGACCCCTGGGGTTCTGCTTTTTTTAAAGACAAATTATAATCATTATACCTATTTGTTTTATATGATGATATAATGATGTTTGTATATCGCTTAGAGATTGAATGAAAACCACAACACCTATATATACATACCTAGGTATAACTAAGTATATCGCATAAAGAATAGCCGATAGCCTAACTCAGTCACGCCGCTCCGCTGTCAAGTTTCAATAACCGGCTGACAGTTGACACGTGTCAACGTGTCTATTGGTCTATTGTACTCAACTTAAGCATTTTCCCATTTAAACCGTAAAAAAGAGCTCCGATTTAAATTTAAATTTTTTCCGCAAACCAAACTCTTGATATTTTTAAATTGGATATATGGTCAATATAAATTATAATAGTGTTATCCTTAATAACATTATAAATTCGAAAGTACGTATGTTTGTCTGTTGGCCTTGCTATTACTTATTATATTTATATTATAGTTATTTGGAGATAGTGAAAAGGCAGAGAGTCACATAGAGTACTTTTACTCAATCTGTGAATTATGTATAACTGTAATATAACTGTATGACTATAAATTATACATAACTTGTATCATTAACGAGTCATCTTCCAGATAATATAAATAAGCACATACACACTCAACGTACATGAAATCTCCTACCCATCATAAAATTCAGTTAAATAATCAGCCAATTTTCCTCAATATCCTTTCACAAATAGCAATGGCGCGACAACCACTAAAATAAAACCGTATCACATCCGATATCAACTTCCCGTTCCGCTCGTTTCCCCTCCCTCTCCTTTCATATTCCCACGGAGCTGGCGCTGCTCAATATTCGACGACAAACGGGAAATTGACTTTCCCGGATGCATTTCTAACATCCCAGTTTCTTACGATATTGTCTTCCTCCATGCCTAAGTGCTTGAAGTAGGTTTGCAGATCATAACATAATATAAATTTAATTGTCAATGGATAATATAACTTTTTATTAGTGTAGTTATATTGGTAAATATAAAATGTTTCCAAATGATTCCCAAATATAATAACTTTGTCCCCCGATTACATTTATATGAATACAAGTGAAAAGCAACGTCCGTAATATACCTCCCGAAAAGTTATAAACAAGCGAGCGAGCAAATATCAATCTCAATGTCATAGAAACACGTCCACATATATACCCCGTGTGCGCGTTCAAACATCAAACCCATTTCATTTCGAATTTTATTTTCCTTACACAAAAACCTCGGCACATTTTATTTCCAATAAACATTTTAGATTTATAACCGACGTGATTGAAAAATGGAAACGTGAAACACACAAGAGAGGTGCGGGTAAAAAATTTTTTTAAAAATATTTTCACCGGAGTAAATCTAATTTTGGGACGTTGATTGCGACGAAAGAGGCTATAATTCAGCCGCGGCTTTTATATCCAACCAGATAGAGAATAGATTCATTAAACAACTATTCAACTCTCATTTCACATTTTACGTTAAAACCCGAAATCCTCGGAGCGCAGAATTTGTCGAGTTTGTCGACGTGAAAGCTTTCATCATGGCCGATTATAAACGTGATTTTTGAACACATTTATAACTTAAAAACTTTTCGCACTAACACTAATGCATGTCTGAATAGAAAATGCTATTGTAATTATTTATTGTAGGTACATACGTAAGCATTCTGATACGTTGTTATACTAATAAGGTGCTTTGGCGTTGTACTTGTATATCAAGTTGATATGACTTGAATTAATTATAGATTATTAACCTATTTTAGACTCGTATGCTTTTCCTTGAAACTCCATAATGTAATATATAAATAAATAAATAAAACGTAGCGTAAATAGGTAATAATCTATTCTAATAAAATATGACTAAAAAGATTGTTTATTTGAGCGCGCTGATCTGAGGAACTACTGGTTGGAATAGAATTTATATTTTATGCTGAATAGTCAATATGTTCAGGAAGACTACAGGCTATATAACATCATGAGTGAGAGCTGTTTTTAGATTGGCTTCCGTAAGATTTTTGCTTTATCTCCTTTAAGTGCACAAATTTTAACAATCGGATTTCTTGCCTTTTTCTAATAATAATAGAATTGCTGCGTCTATCTTAATGTCGATAATTATTTATTTCTAACTCAACAGCCTACAATGCTCCTGACCCTCGCCCTCCTGTCGTGCCTGCAGCACGCTGCCGCCGTGGTCGACTGCCGGCTCGCGTGCCGCCGCTGCAGAGAGCGGACCGACCCCAGCGAGATGCTGGAGGTCTACTGCGCAATGTGCAACGAATGCAAGGAGCGGAGGGTTGAACGCATGCAAACCGCCACCACGACCGGTGCTACCACAGTCAGAGATGACTGCTTCGATATGCAAGGTATACGTTTCTTTCATATTTGTACGGGATATGTTTTCGTACTGAATGCTATCTGCATCTTAACTTTTAATCAGTGTAGATATGTTATGTCAACACTAATGACAGCGAATTACGAATATCTCTCTATTCTCTAGGGCTTGTGTCGTCGATTTCTCATTTTAAATCCGACCTCCGCTTTCCATATCGAAACAAAAATGCAGAATAATTTTATTATTTCCGAATATAAGCTTAATTAAAATACACACGTCCCTGGATGGCAATGAATTAAATTCATTGTACACAAAGAATACAAAGTGACATTTATTTATTCCGGATACGGATTCCTTATTTATTGGACAAGTGGAAATGTGTGGACGTTATGAGATTTAGTGTTTAATTCACTTCCGGCACTCTGCTTGTTGCATACAAAAAGATTGGCATAACTAATTCCCTTGTTTTATGCAACAATGGAACAATCGCGCCATTGATTTCAGTTTCATTTAATTTTCAATTACCCATAAATCAGCTGAAATAATATTACCTAAGATTCTATTAATAACAAATGCATTGTTAAAGCTAGCATGTTAATTGACAAATCCTCCATCATTACTACTAGAAGTAGAGGCATATTTTTTAGTATACTAACTCCCTCAAACATTTAGAATCGTTTAAAAAACTATGGACGACATTCTAGTCTGTACATCAAGAATTATTCCTTAATAGATACAATCTCCACTTTCCAGAGGTCCCAGATTGTCCAGACCCGCCATCCTGCGAAGAGCCGGACCCACCAAAGGTGCCACTAAAGAAAATCGTCACCACCACCACCACCACAAGCACCAGCACTACCACGACAACAAAGCGACCCTGCCCCACACTGCCCTGCAAGCGACCGACGCCACCCTGCTTCTGCCTGCCGTTCCAGCCGATCGCCATGTGCCCCTGCCCCACGAACCCACTCACAACCGAACCGCCGCAGAAATTAAACCGACAAAACAAAAATAACGATTACATGTACGTTTATGTAGGCGTACCGAAGAGTCTGCTAAGCGAACAAGTAGTCTCCCTATGATATATCCTGCCAGCTTTATTGTTATGCACATAAAACCACGTGCCACGGCGCTTTATTAAAATAGTTTGCATGCATCACGTCTCTTTGTTGCTATTGCGAGATGAGAAATACTCTTATAATGAGTAATGGGAAGTAACTACGATTATTTTTATAGGAGGTAAAATATATCAACTGCAAATCAGATTACGTATTATGTATCTACATTTGCTGTGGAAGCAAAATAAAAGAAAAGTAGAAATAATGTGAATAAACTTATGTTCAATTGTTTTGTTATTTAACGTAGATAATTTGTTACATAACTTCAAATAATGGGACCAAATAGCCCAGTGAAATCTAATCAAATATCAACGCCATGTGAACTAACCAATGAGTAATTGGTTAAATAAAACATGTACAACACACGTGGCAATTATAAATATAATTACAAATACACCCTCGCTTATTTATTTAACCCTCAAAAAATATTTTGATTATTGGGAAACCCAATCATAACAGGCTTTTTTTCTATAATCATAATGAGATATAAGTAGCAGCACCTGCTTAGTATACCTATAAATATACAAAAAAGTAAATTAATAGATAATAGTTTAATTTCTCATCAAACCATGATATCTACTATCGATGACCATGTCACTTCATCAATTCCACTGACATGGAATTAAAATGACTTGTGATTCAATAAAAACTCAATCATTGATATATTCAAATAGCCTTCTTTTAGAAGCGTTATCAAATCGTCAAAACACATAACTAAAACGATCTCCAATCCCCACTCGCGAAGAAATATTCAAGATCTCCCTCGAAGCGAGTGAGTTGACGTGACAGCGCGCAGAACGTGCCCGGGCGCGTGTCGCCGCGAGACGTGCCGTTTACGTGCTCCGTGTTCCCAACGAACAAAAGTGCATTCTATGCACATCATATTTTTTAAAGATCCAGCTACATACATCATATCGTATAAACATAATAATATAAACTATGAGTAACACACCTAGTCTCAAAAAACTAATAAAAACACCAACTAAATTTCTCTTTTACGTAAGTAATTTTCAACCCCGACGATCCTAATCAGGATAATATGATAGACCCGTGAAATTATTGTCTAATCACCACTCCTTGATAAGAGTGCAAAGCTTGAAATAAATCTGTCTTAATAATGGATCAAAATCGAGTCTAAAAGAGTCGGTTACAGACAAACATACAGGCGTAGCTTATAGAGGCGTGTTTGAAATAAGTGCATATAATTTTTTTGTACTACTATGCTAATTTGTAAACTATGCTATCAAAGAAATATGAGACGAGGATAATTTAATTAATACAATTAGATAAGCGTGTATTATCAGTAATATACTTTGGATAACACACATATAAATCCATACGTAAACACATTACGTACACACACGTATTTATATTGTAATCCATCTACATATTTATATGTATGTTCATTTTCATTTTCACAACGAGATAGTTGAGCCGATTTTGATTAATTAGAGAGAGATTATATTATCAAAGAAATAGTTTTCCATTGGTCACGAAAACAGATATTAAGCGGGTTATTAATGGGCCAAAAAATTATATAAAGGACGACTTTCAAGAGACGATAAGATCAAGCCAGCAAGTTCTTAGATTAACCTAGTAAATCAATTAGATTTATATTTGAATTAATTCATCATACTACTACTGAAAATTCTTAAAAAACATACCAGTATATGGAATAGTTTTGAATGCAGCACAGGAGTAAGATTTATTTTATTTGTATCTTTAACATATAATTCACATACCTGATACAGTAGGTACAATATACATACATATAAGCATTACCGGAACCTTACTTCTTGCACTTGACATTTTTCTTTCATATTCGTATTCAGCCTTGGCATTAGCGAATACTTTGAATAATTTTAGCTCAGAATAAAACTCCTCGGTGTATGGGAAATTCATGTATACTTTAATACAACATTTCACAAGTGAAAATAAAAATGTTAAATAACAGAAATCAGTCCTTTGCTATTGTGACTATCTAATCCATACTTCCATAATTAATATTATAAATGCGAAAGTAACTCTTTCTGTTACTTAGCACACCTACACCACTGAAACAGTTCGCATGAAATTTGGTATGGAGATATTTTAATTTCTAAGAAAGGACATAGGCTACTTTTTATCGCGAAGGTAGGAGGGGTGAAAGTTTGTATGAAAGTTCGTTTTCAGTCCGTCCGAAACCACGCGGGCGAAGCTGCGGGCGGCATATTACATTTTTAAAGTACTTTAATTATCTATAATCGTTCGGGTTTATTTGACAGCTAAAACTGTCAAAATTATAGATTGCGCATAATTTGGCGCTAATGGTTGACGTTTTTACTTGTTGCGGATATAGAATCGTAATACCGGTGTCCAATGATGTCTATTATTATTTAAAACACTGTTAATTACAATTAAGAATATAGGTACATAACAGTAACATATCAAATAGATCGAGAAGAGGAAGAGCGAGAATCAACTGATAGAAGAGGTAACATATACATACTCAAATACATACTCAAATATAATAGAAGTTCTAATAGAAATAAATAGTAATGATCATGGAAGAGTAGGTGCCTTATTATCTTAGAAACCCTGGAGATTTCAGCACAAAGATTTATGTATACTCTTAAGAGCCTATTGAATATATTGGAGGTATGATATTAATCATATTTTCTATTTATAAACTCTCGCCTTAGAGCAAATAGAAACCGAACACGGGCGGAGAGATCGGGCCTCCGTTCGATATCTACTTTTACTCTTCCCCTGGTATAAAGATATAATTTTCAACACAAAATGCGATTATTTTAGACAAACGCATATTGGAGACAGTTACAAGTCATCAGCAGGCGTAGACAAATGTCACTTACCTACCATAATATAATAGATTTTTCAGCGTATAGTATTAACGCATACTTACGATAAGTTGACGTGACATATGGAATTAGGAATTTCCCTAGGGACAATATAATCTATTCGTCTAAACTATATGTCTAAACGCTAGAGAAAGTCGATTGATTGTTGTATAGATAAAAAGCGTCTACCATTCGTCTAGGCCAGTTGATTGCGTCAATCGTTTTTCTATCCACACATCATGCATTTGGCATCTCCTCACTTTTAATAATCGATGTGTGTTGATTGCTTATTAGGGAACATACTTATATACAAATAATAGAACTGCTCCACTAAACAAAATATATGAATCCCCTTGACCTCCTAAAGTCGTATTTATATAGAACCAACAAAGTCCATCGATCTGACAGCATTCAACAAGTGATCGCGTGTCCCGGACCGGTGTCGTGAACAGCCTCGATCCGTCTATTTCGGTAGCGAGCCTGTTTCTAAGGCAGAGTGTCCTTATAGTGACGTCATCTATAGAACAATTTTAGACAATCGCTAAATTCGCGTTGATATCGGTAGGCCATTCAAAACATCAAAGTGTTCATAATTATAATATTAAGAACTAAATGATGTGTGTGTGTGTGT
>NC_052108.1:321574-336661 GCF_012273895.1 Zerene cesonia
AGCCTTGTTTACACCATGTTATTATACAAGATGCTACGGAAATTACTACGCAGTGGGAAGGCTACAACGCTGTGAAGCTTAATTTACAGAATAATTAAGACCAACAAAGGTCATGGACCTTACATTAACTTCTTCATTACGCGCTTTAATAACCTTTTGCGTAACGTACAAGTATAAATATAATTACAAATATTTAAAGTTTAATTGTATAATTTCAAGAACAAAATAAAATAAAACTGCAAGAGCTATATTATAGTATCTGTTTTCACGTGACGAACAGAGTCGTTTCCCTTTTTTTTCCTTAAATAAAATTTAATATAAAAAACGCTTAATTTAAAACCAGTCCTTTAAAACTTTAAATCAATCTGTCTCTTATATGAAGCATTTTAAAGAGGATCGTTTCAACACACAGGAGCTATTAACGAACAATACACGAATGACACCTACGTGGTTTGCATGCGAACGTTGCCTTACACCTGCGCGCCCTGTATGGAACCCTCCTTGTGCCATGTATAAACGCTTGATACAGTTCATGAAACAATGCCGAAGCAAAGGTTTACTACCTCTACTAATATATGACTGTTGGAGTTGTCTGTATCCTATTAATCTGTTACTCTTTCAGGTAAAAACTACTGAACCAATTGCAATGAAATTTGGTACGTAGACAGCTGGATAACTGGAATAACATATAGGCAACTTTTTATTCCGATATTCCTACGGGATACGGACTTACGCGGGTGAAACCGCGGGGCACAGCTAGTATTAAATATAAAAGCAAAGGCAGAATCTTGATTTTATTTTATTGTTTCTTCGCTTAGCCCCGAAAAGCTTCTGTCAAAAATGAAGGTTTCCAGGAAACTAACGTATATTTGAATTGATATTCAACATAAAACATATTGACATACATACCTAGATAGATATAGACACTAATATCCAGCAACGTAAAATTAATTGTTGAAACAATCCTTACATATTTACATCATCCTTGCATATTATATAATTGCCAAAGCGTGCTTGTTTGTTCGGCTGTCTTGTACTTGGCAATGGAGCGATATCATCATCTTATTTTTACGTTCCTAGCTTAGTTAGGAAGCTAGAATGTCACAGGCTACTTTTTACCGCGGTGAAACATCTCATACTTATGGCAATTTCCCTTGAAAACGCGTGCGAAGCGACGCGCGGAAAGCCAGTATTAATATACCCATCCACATTTCCAGAACATTTTATCAAGGAAATGAATCACGGCCACTGATAAACACGAGCAATTTTCTAAACCATTAGCCCTTAAACACTAATTTATCAACAAACTGTCGATACTTCCATTCATTAATAAAATTTAAAAGTATATTGTCTCAACAAACAATCAATCACAAACATCCATTTCCTTCACCATTAAAACCACGAAATATTCTAATGGGATTTGAACACATGCCTTTCAAACATAATTAGGTGTACTTATATATGGGCTTCAATTATCAATTTTCAAAAATAATAGACTAAGAAACACTATAATATGTGTATTGACTAAAGTTTAATCAAATTTAATTTTAAGTTTACCACGAACATATAAATAATGTTTATGATCCCTCTCGTACAGAGAAAAACATATTCTAGCCGCATCAACATAAAGCACTTTCTACTGCAGCAAAACTGTTAAACCAAATAATATAGTTAACCAAAAAAACTTGACCGAAATTTGTCGGCGCGCTGCACCTCGCGATGCACGAGTCGACCGAGAATTATATCGCAATACCTACATATATTTTAACGTAAACGTTTCAAAGTTAATCTCTCGAAATAAAGTATATACGTACATATATATTTAGTAAAAGCAACCCTCAGACGTGAGCTAAAACCGCTACATAATTATAAAACTTGAATGCTAATTAGTCGCAAATCTTTTAAATAAACACTGATATACTCGTAAAACGATAATTATGACTACATTTAATTCATCCAAAATAAACTGTACTGTAATATATAAAGCGGATTACAACTGTGCTCTTGAACGTTAATTAGTCGAAATGCATATTTATATATGTACTCGTAAAACTATAAAAATTGTAACTACAATCATGCAAATACTATACTAGACACTCTTCCCGGCTCCGACCGGACATCGAGATTCCTATTTTAACCCCAGAGAGCATTTAATCGGAATAAAAAGTATCCTATCCGCCAAGTCAGCTTATACCCTGTCCATATACCACAATTCGTCAAAATCCGTTAGTAGTATCAGGTTGATTGAAGGACAAACATCCAAACAAACAAACTTTCACATTAATAATATTAGTATGAAATATGATTAAAAAGATTGACCTATCGCGAGTACACTCTATACATCGCCAATGTTCAATTCATCAAGACTCGTTCCTCGGTTTCACTTTTACTTGAAGCCTTATTTTCACGTGATACGTGACCTTTGAATTCTACCGCCGGCAATCGACGTGACATTTGTGTAAACAGTAAAAACGTAAATTATACTATTCTATCGTTTCACGTATTTAACGTGGGTCATAATATATGGCACAGTGAAAAATACTACCCAATTGTTTGTTTTTTTTTCTCACATCCATTTATTATGTTTATGAACTTTGCAAACCTATATTTAGTTAATAATTACCATTTTATATTACGACTCAAAAACAGCGTAGTCATCCAATTATCATATAATGTTCATAAATATAATTTTAATTGTTATGCGATGATAAATTCTTATTCTGACAAATTATTTACAGATTTTTTTTCGATGGGTTCTCATAAATACATCAACACGATAAGCTCCTTGACCGATAAGACGAAGCGTCGTTAATTGATAGAATTCTGATAGGACGAACGGCCTAAAACGAATCTCTTTATGTGGCTTTATTATATGAAACTCACCTATAAACAGAACAATTCAATAACCAATAAAGAAAAAACAAACAAAGCATATAAATGCAAAATATCATTCTAACGCTGTATTTAAAATTCCAACGCGGTTTCTTTTACTTTTTATAAAACTTTAACAGTATTCATCAGACTTTACCATTACCATAGAGTATCCTCCTCGGCGGCCGCCTCAGCTGATCCCCGTACGCAGCATCAGGCTCAGAATCCGGCACACAGGTTCCGATAATGATCCCCATGTCACACTACGTCCGATGCATCACCACACCGCACTACAACGCACTTAACACTCCGCCTACCCTTGCATTGTTCAAATGCAGGAAGTCGCAACTCGTATTAATATGATAAGCGACCGCTTATAATAATTTCCTTATTGATCGACACAAACTACAATGTAATTTCACGCTTTTCACAACCCGGAAAGCTTAGCTGCGTATTCCAGAACAATAACAAATGACCTATACAATTCGCTACTGCACGTAACTTATTCGTTTTGTTTAAATTAAGAACGCACGTCCGCCTCGAACGGAGGCAGGACAACGAATGGTCAGTCTGTAGGTGGTCACTAGTCAGCAGCGAGCTCTCGGTAGGTAGCAAATAGCCACTGGTCTCCAGCACAACAGCGGCACGCGCCTCGTGACGTCACGAGAGTGCGTCACCCAGCCGCATCTACACGTCCGCGTCCGAACAAACACACTTCCACTCCCTCATCACCGTAATGGAAGATACCGCATTACTGTGCACTAAAATGGCATCGTAAGGTCTTTGCACTCGTATATGGAAGGCCCTAGTAATGCGTACTTACGTCGAATTAGTTTTAATGGTGCGCTTGTAAATTATAATAGTCGAGGTGCTTCCTCTATCGATGCAATTAGTCTGATATAGGAGATTTCTTATACTACTTAATAGCTTGGAAAGGTGAAGTGGTGTAGGTAGGTTATTTTTGTTCACTTCTAGTCTAAAAGGCTTTAAGAATTCTTGTTGAATATGCCCATATCGTGGAAAGGAATACTTTTTTTTGAGTGTTTGTAAACATAAAGCAAAAACATATAAATTGCCATATATTATGCTTACTACTATAGGATTCTTTTATACCACGTTAAAAACAAATAAATCTAACTTTAGTTATAACTTCAATTCGCTTATATTAAATATCTCCATACCCTCGAGCTTAATATGGTATACCAACGTGCAAAGCAATATATTGAAGTTACGAAGGCATTTCTAATTAAATGTATACCTTCCTTCACTAGAAAAACACACAGAGCACTATGTAGGCTGCGGGGTGTGAAAAGCAATAATGTAGGTATATAGACCAGTATAATAATCTTAATGGAATATTGATTGACCCGCTGGTGTGCATTCGCTTGCCGGGTCAGCGCATCTTATGTGAGTCAAGCCAATGTAGTGTGTCTAGACAAAGCGAAATGTTGTACCAGTTTTTACGGTCAACTTCGATGCCGGGTTGAGTTAAAATGGCAAGAAAAACGATAGAAAAATGTCACCTTACGAACCATTCGAGAGGAGCCTACTGGAAGGAATGTAATCATGTAGTGCAATTCTTACTGCTCTAATTCTTTTTTTTTTTTTGACCTTGTATTTTATTACATTGACATTGATTGAAAACGTATTTTTTATACAAATAAAAAAAAAATAGTATTTTCTTAGTAGGTACCCAATAAAAATGCAAATAACAACGCTCTACATATTGAAACATTGTTAATATGTATTAGAACAATCTCATATTATCCTACCATAACATTTTGTTCTAGACAATTTTTAATATCTGAAGTTCACTTAGACCGGATTAAACGAAGTCGCATTTCATAATGAAATATTCGAAATAGTCTAGACATAAAGCTCATCTTTGTTCAAAAACAAACGGCAAAGTTTAAAATTTATTAAACGAATTTTAATTACAATTAAAATACAAAACAAAAAATTGAAAGAAGACAATTGTTATGTTATGTGTACCTACTGATCGTACATGATTCAAAACTCTATTTTGATAAAAATAAAAGATGAATAACGCTATAAAAAGCATATAAAAAACACAGATAATATAATATCAACTATATTTAAACATGTGAAATTTAAAATATTCAAATGTATCAAAATTAAATTCAACCAGATTTTTTTTCTTTTAAATACCGATAAGAGCTTTTGATATATATAATCAGTACTTCAATAAATTAAAAAGTTACACCTACTTAAACGAAAAAAAAATGAAACTATAACACCAAAAATAACCCACAAAAGACCAAGGTAACACAGCGAATACAAATGAAAATGTCTTTAAGAATAACTCGACTCCTGCAGTAATGTAACAAGCAAATGTTACCGCCGTAAGGTTAGATCGCAATCGCAGCTCTGTAAGGTCGCCCTGCCGGCTGGCAGTAGACGCTATAACAAGGTGTAGTAGCGCCTAACTATTGAAAGCAGCTTTGCATAATTACGATTTCAGTGAGGGCCGCTTTTACAAGGCGATTTGGCGATTTGGTCTAAAGGTAACAAAACACAAGGGTATGTAAGCTCCTCCTTTCACTTTTTTTTAAATTTAAATCTAATACATAATCACTACTTAATACTGTGTCCTATACAATTCAGCTTAATTATAATAGCTTATAATAGTAATATCATAAATGTACTATAATTCTGCAACAAGGACGTTACTTTCAAAAAGGCCTACGATCAGAATAACGTAAAAATAAAATCATCAATATCCACTACAATACCAGGAAAACACAGAATACACCTCATCAATAAAACACCAACTAGAAACTTCCAAAATCACCGTCCCACAAATCCAGTATAATGTCAATACCAGTAATGTGTCCCATTTCGCACACATCAAGTCAACGACCTCCGAACCCGTCGCGTTTGGCACAAACTCCAGGGGAACACAACTCAAGCACGGCCCGCGTAAGTGGAACGACAGTCGCTCCGGTTCACACGACATCCCACACAAACAATGTTGAACGAGCGTGTTCGTTTATTTTCTATCATACATTTACGAGGTGTTCAATTTCACCAAGTGTTTAAGCATAATCAGTTGCTTGAGAATTACTTTAATAACAAACATCTAATTTGGGAGCGTTAATTGTCAATTTACGAAAGAGGTACTCCGTTCTTTGGAAATTTTAATTGGCTAAACCATCATCAGTGCATATTGGCTCTGTGAAGATTCAGGCCTCTTATGTGATTTCAAGATTCAATATGTCGTCGAACTTTTTAAATCTTGGACATGCCGCTTTCCTCACGATGGCGAAACCTCGCCTTTTGCGATTATAGTCCTAATCTAACCATTGAGCCGCCACTGCCCTCCTTTTTATAAATAATTAAGATCAAATGAAGAAGAGGAAGAAATCCTATTAAGTTTAATGTTTCAACAATAAGAACTTATCAAGTTAAGGCATCGAAAATAATCGATATATATATTTATGTATATATATTTCTCATACAGTCTTCTGAATTGGAAAAAAACCATAATAATACCTTTTTTCTAAATCTCAATGATAATAATTATTTCTTTACTAAATTTTAATGATAAAAAGCAATAAAACAGCACACGGAAATACCATGTCTCTCCAATGACGTCTCGCGTTCACATTCACAAACAAAACTCTGATTTGTGTGGGAAGTTTTATTTCTGACCAAAAACTTACGTCAAACTTTACGCCTCATTCTACACAAAACTATTTCAATATTCTCTTTTATTTTTGATTCACGTGATTTTTTTTTAAAGCATACAAAAGGCATATATTGTCATTACTTATTACGTCTGATCTTGTAATTTCGTATCTAAGTTTTTACTGAACACAGTCACATTAATGATTCTGATCATTGTCATTATACTAACTAAATAGAATAAAAAGTTCAAATAAAATAAACAAACAATATCCAGGTGTTATGTTATCACACCAATGCCTATAATTACTTTCTCATATACCTATCCAAGATACAGCAAACAAACGCCATTATTAGCCACATTTATTACAAAGAAGAACAAAAGCGATCATCGCCAACTTCGCACAAAAGTCGCGGAGCCTACAGGACTTTCGTGTAACTGTACGCAATTATGATCCCTACGCTTTGTACTTAAGAACCACAAATCTGTGTACCCTCGTAGCATCAATATCAAGGTCTATTGTGCAGAACTGATTGCTTCAATCCCGAGCTTGTCACGGTACATGATATGCCTCTCATCAAACTGAAATAGATAACAAAACTACCCAACTAAGAAACTGGGGCTGATTAACTTTGGAACAGATACATCGAGCCTATTTTCATACTTAATATAATTAGGTAATCATACAAAAAAGTGGAAAGAGGATCGCTGGTATAGGAATATATTAAAAGCGACAGCAATTTCGCGTTTATAAGTCATGAAATGTATTCATTTCAGGATATACGTAGAATACAGCCAATTATTTGTCTTGTAAGAGTTCGAGACACAATAAACCCAGACAAAATACAAGAACCGTTTGAAATTGTTAGCAAGAATTGTGAGGACTAAATAACAAGCTAGCTCGTCGTCGACACAACAGGGACTCGCAGATAATTTGAAATGTCGTTTAAACTTTTAACTCGCTTGGAAACCAATTAAGCCATTCTATTGCTTCAGTATAAAATATCCTGTTCTGGGTTCGTGAATTCAAGTAAAATGGCTAGACAATTTATTGCGGATCATAAACAATGGTCGTCCGAAAAATAATTTTTTTTGGGATACGGTGAGGAACAAAAAAGGCGTGATAAACAGAATTAACGTCCGGAAGTAGCCGTGTTTCAGCTATACTGCGAAAATCCTGTCAAAAAAAATCAAGCGTTTTGGTATTAAGATTGGCGCTGTGTTCGAATAGTAATAGTGAACATAATTGTAATGTAATGGACTATCAATAAGTATCGATTCCAACATATACTTTTACGATATACTTTTTGTGGAAGTCAATCAAATACACATTACCTACATATGAACTGACATACTAATATCTGAGCTTGTCGATAGATTTTGCTCTAATTAGAAAAGAAACTTACGGGGGGAAATTGATCGTAAAAATTGATTTGAACCTTTTTTCTTTATTAAAGCATGAATAGTTTTTAATATCCAATAGTTCATTGCGTTGTATTGTGGCAGCAAAAAATACATTTTCCAGTTCACATTTTTTTTATAAACACATAACTTGAGATAAATCAAAAGTATTTTAAAAGACTATCTAACATTTTATCACAATACTGCGATTGTATTTCTCGGGAATTGAGCTATAATGACAATTATATATACGCTATATAAGCTATAATTATCAAATCGTATATCTCAGTTACTTTACAAATATATATACCGTCTATAGATGATACCTTCATACTTATTTTTCAGTTGAAACAAGTTTCAAGAGCACAAGTTTTAAAAGTTTATTCAATAAGATGTTCAGTTTCGATTTCATTAATGTTTATTATTACTCTTAACTCAAGTAGATTTACAAACTTCCGAACCCAACATTTCACGTACCTCAGTCCGTCTACAGTACAAAGTTAGTCTAAAAGATTTTACTTAACGCAATTCTAGCATCTAGCTAACGGGTTAACAAAAACAATTTGCAAGATCAATTGACCCCGCAGCCAGGGGCTCAATCAATGGCCAATTAACACATTTCTCAAACGACTTTTTGCTTTGAAAACTAATTGAACGACCTCAATTCGCAAAAACCATTAATAGACTCTTTTGCTTTTGATTATTCTATAAACTATTTAGTGTATTCCATTATGTCGAACCGTGTTGGAGAATCTGCAGACACGAGACACGTTCCTTTATTGTTTGAAAATGTATCCGCATTAATTAAAACCGCGGAAAATTTATTTAATTGCACAATACGATAAACATATAACTTAATACTAAAAATAGCGTGACATTCGATATACTAATTGGATTTAAATTGAAACCAAACTATTCGTGACAGGATATCTTAATTAATAAAAACGTAAAATGAAAATATAATTGAACTACAATTTATTCAATATATGTGAAGGCTATCCAAATCACGTGTAAAATTAAAAGGGTAGACTAGGTATTTGCGACAAATCACTTCAAAATAAAACAAAATTGTTTTCCGCTTTCTGTCTGCCTGTTCGTCCGTCGGTCTCTATGTATATAGATCTTTAAAACTACGCAACAGATTTGGACATGGTTTATTTTTAACAGACAAGAGTGGTTATAAGTCAACATACAAATGTTATCGACTCTTTTAGACTCGTTTTTGATTCAGTTTAAAAGTATAAATTTAATTCAAACTTTGCACATTTATCAAAGGTTCAGTTACAATGCAATAATATCATGTTTGATTGAGATTGTCTTTATTTATCATGATAAGAATTTCCAGGATTAAACAATTTCTTTCCTTATGTATACTCAGTACAAGTAAAACTTAAGTTAATTCTATCATAAAAGCAAAATTAATTTTATTCCATTGACAGAACTCATCCTATATCATCTCTATCATTCACATAAACACCATCGAAACGCAATCCATAACGTATACTTCACGGTTACCAAAGTTAACATGAAACACACAAACGGAGAACATTTCATTTACGACTCATTGTTTGGCGTACTAATGGATTACATCGCACCACTATGTACAAAGCAATCACCCGGCATACATATGTTTGTTAAATAAATAAATTATCGTTGGATTTCCTCGTATTGATAATAGTTCATACATTTGCCGACAACGTAAGTAACTTGTACGCAGTTGAAATGATATATATATCTCCAATATGTTTGAAATATTTGCTTGAATGTGTTGTACACATTTAGAAAACATAATCTTAATGAACTACCAATTTAAAAAAAAAAGCCCCTGATAAACATAAATTATGTAGCTACTTCAAATGTAACATAAATTAAGGGCATTGTAATTATAAATGTTTTTATTCGGACGCAAACACTTTTTTATTAAAATTCAGAATCAATATCATAATGACAGTTGTTAATCGACATGAAAATTACCGCGATCCTCGTCACGATAACGCGAACATAATATAGGAATTACGAAGGCGGGCGTCAAACGCGTCCGCACGCAACGAGCGCCGAGCGGCGACTGGGAGCTTCAGCTCCTAAGCCTGAAGGCAAAGGGGGTGGAAACTTGCAAAGTATATACTTGGTTCAGTTTTTTTCATAAATAATAGTGCGTCTACACGATCGGTGAACATGATCAATTTACGCAAATGCATGCGCACTTTTCTTTTAAAGATAACCGTGTTATAATCATGAAAATTATAATTTAATATTGAAAAAATATATATTTGGCAATTCACAGATAGTAGTTCCCGATGGCGGTGTGCCAGCGAGCGATGCCAATGCACTGGCCCGTAGTTCGATACCCTTTAAACAATAATCCACATTCGACGATGTATTAATTGAATTAGGTTTGCGGTTTAAATTTAAGATTGTAAAAATAGATAATACCATATAAAAAATATAACAAGGACTTTGCAAAAATCACGAAAGCAATTCAGCAATCGAGATCTTCTCTCCAACTCTCAATGTCGACTCTGTTCTGTCATAGAAATAGACACTAAACTATTTTTTTATAATAAAGGTGTACTTTATCAAAGATTAATACTATAGTATAAGAAGTGTATTTTTTTACGTACTTATTTTTTACATGTTATTTCATTATATATCTTTGCTTTCGAATCCTCCTAATCTTCCCTTCCAGCTACAGTTTCAATGCGGTAGCCATAGAGCCAATGAGCCAGTCCACAACAAAATCACTGAAAACAATAAACACTCGCCCAGGTACCGAGACTACGGCCACAGCCGGCGTCGCTCGCGATCGATGCGGCTAGACGCTGCACCATCTCAGGATTTAACTATTTCAAAATAACCCGGAAGCGTTGGCTTCATGGAAAACTAGCCTGTAATTCCATGTATGCAATGGCGTTTATGCTTTGTCCGAACACCGTCTAGACGGGAGACATGACAAAAACTTGTTAAATATGTATCGGATAATAATACTAGTTCAGTTTCAGTTTAGCTACATTATACATTGTGAATGTGAAATGTGAATGCAACCCTTTTCTATACGGAAGGATAATGTACTGTTATCACGAAAACATAAATGAGATTATAGTTTTAGTAGTAACTAGTGTATCATGACCAACAGGGATGGTAAGAGATCACTAACATATATAAAAAAAAAATGAGTTATGAAATCGGTCCCGTGGTTCCTGAGATTAACGTGTTCAAACAAACTAATTCTATAGTATAGTATAGATTACGTACGTACGTACTTTAAGTAGAACCTCCAACACTCATTAGAAAAAGCGGTAGCGTTACAAACAAAGGCTAGATAGACATTAATTTAATATCCGCCTTTCTTCAAAATAAAACAAATATGTACAGTACAACCCAGTTGTAATCGGGGTCGGCCCGCTAGCGTGCACTTAGCTAAATAATTGACCACATTTACGACACAAAATACTTGGTACCTACCTACGTAATGAAACCATTTACATATTTCTATAATTAGCACGAAAACCGAAAACAGGCGACAATAGGAAACGTAAACGACACTTCACTCGTATACAGTTCTGACTTCACAGATATAACTGTAGATACCCCGCATCGTCACGTTTCGACTCAAAAGTTTTCTCGGAAAGGAAAATCAACATTGTAATGACGTAACTGTGTTCCAAACGGCCGATATGATACCACAGTTTTTACGAAACCTTCGAAATAGGGAAATGAGGAATTTTATATGAACAATGAAAAAATAATTGCTGCTAAGTTGCGAAAATTATCTACAACTATTTGACAAGAGAAAAAATACATATAGGTAGTTAACAAAAAAACAACTACATTGTCTCACTTGTTCGTATACGGAGTATGCGTGAGGAAATAAATTTATCCTGACCATTATGAGGATAATAATAAGGTAAGCTCCCGATATTATTGTATTGTCACCGATCGTTGATATTGTGTACAAAGTTTGAACTAAATCGTTTAAAGTCAAAGTCGAGTCTTAATCGATTACATACAAACATAAAGCTTGAACTAATTAATAAAGGCGTGTTAATAATTTTATCTTAAAGAGAAAAAGTCGAATGTGTACCGCAGCACAACCTCGCTCAGAGAGCAGTTTCGGCAAAGAAGACCTGGCAAAATCATCCATTCTGGACAAAACTAGTACTAACGTAAATTGTGTTTTTTTAGTTAATGTTCGTTGTCTGTTAAGGATTTATAAAAAAATGCCATATCGCGTTTAATTAAGTACTTAAACAATAAATAAATATTTCTTTTTCATCTGGACGAATACCTTATGCTACTCATTAACGAATACTCAAAAGAAGTTAAATGGAATGAGATATTGTCAGAAAGAAATCCTTTAAATGTTTAAATAGTGTTTATATAAGTAATTATATAAGTAATCTAGAAATTACTTTATCGAAACATTAACAATATAACGAAAAGCGTTGTAAAACAAATATTGTTTTCCCTTTAACACAAACCTTACAAAATAAACCAATTCCAGGTGTAATTATTATATTCCGGATGCTTGCAATAAAATACAAAAAATGTTATGCAGACATATGAGCGCAAAACAGTAAATTCCTAAACAAATATATAATAAAAAAATACTAGTAGGGCATCGAGCTATATGATTTGTTGAAGCGAAACAAATAAGTGATCAACTATCTATACCCACTAGATATTAAACACGGTTGTATGAACCCTATAATACTACATGACCCCCTATCAATTTTGTCACGCACTAACCAGTCTATCAATGAAACAGTTACCACATCGGTTGCGCACGCGTGCATTTACTGTTTACGCTAAAAATCTTTGAAAGTATCTGCTTACTTATATGTATTTTACGTACATTTTAATTTTTCTTCATCAATAAAATTCTGTCTCTTAATGGAAACCGCATCAAAATCCACTGCATAGTTTGAAAGATGTACGCGTACAAACAACAAGAACCTACTTCATTCTATGCAATGAAGATTTTTCTCAAACTATTTCACAATGCACGCGACTTCGTCGATGATAATGTTGCTCAACTCTTATGTAAAAATACTTATAATCTTCCTTATTTCTTCATATCAGATACGCTCATGACAATAAACAACAATAAAAAATAAAACTAATTAAAAAATGTACATTCAAATACACAATATAGATGGGTAATTAGACAATGGCACTGCCTAACTTCGTAGATAAATTCCTCATTCGATATTGACGACTCGCAACATACCTGCAAAGAACAAAATTATGCGATTAATTCATGTCATTTTGTAATTTTAAGCACGAAATTATTTGGTTGATAATATTATGAATAAATAGAAATCTATCAGAATTACGTCCCCAGAATAAATTTAATCAAAAAGTGTAAGTCACATATGAAACAAAAATCTTCAATTTAAATCTGCTAAAATTAACAATAATTTGAAATAGCTTATAACCTTACTTTCATTTCCCAATCATAAAAGACAACCGCGAACAATTACATAGCCGAACATAAACAAATTTCTAATATCATTAAAGACCACCGCAATATTTTCTTCTCATTGTGCAATAACATCACAAAACATCACATCGTTCATTATACGTGTCGAGCTCCCGTGTCAGCGTGTATTGATAAACCGTCAGCGACGCCTCGAATTGCAGTAACTTCGAGAACGGTAATCACCATTGTTACTATCTGATTGATTGACCCCGCGTTATCAGCGTCTGCGTTATTTACCTACGTGTTATATATATAGACAAGCCGTCATATCTAAATCCGGTGTATCTATCGAATAGCATTACCTAAATATTTATCGACTTCCTTAAAATACTTGGAAAATTTTCGGTTCGTGTGAAAAAAAAATAATTGCATCGTCGCATCCTTCGCTTTAGAGAGTTAGATTGCCAAGACTGAACAACTAAAATAATTTCCCAATAAGTTCCTCAAGGAATGTTTAAAGTTTCGATTGGCATGGATATTAAGGACCCAGCAATGCTGTATGATCATCAGTCTTATATCTGTTGCCACTGCTGGGACAAGGTTCTCTTATGGAGGTTTGATATAAATGATTTTGATGAGACATGTCGTGGAACTCTTGATTCTTCGACATGCCCGGTTCTTCACGTTGTTTCCCTTCACCGTTTCGACCTGTTAGGATATCAACAGTGTGCAGATACAGTCACCACTTCTCTCCAGGTGTGTGCAGGTGTATGAATAGAATATCACTTTAAGTTGGTGCTTCCCCAGTTAGTTCCGCCTAATCAAACAGTTATCAGTGAAGAGCATGACTAATATGACGACACACGAAGAATGACTCATTGCAAAAAATTATTTATTAATTACGTCCGCGCCCCTTTTCAACGAAGTGTATGTACACGACACTCTATTATTAGATCTATATCTACTTTATTGCTATCAATAAAGTATAAATTAATAAAATAAATAAAAAACAAGGGAATTCGCGATGTTGTAGCTGCTAGCGCATCTGAAAATAGCCAATCGCGACAGAGATAGTAAATTTCATTAGCATGTGCGTACGCGCAGTTGCATTCTCTGTTATAAACAAACTTTCTCTGTTTATTACTTTCTGTCTATTCCGTGTCAAACTGCAATGAGAGATTTTTATCTCGAAAAGTCCTTAGGTCTTTGATTGTATTGAAATCTATCTAAATATATATTTTTTTTAAATATCATCAATTATTCCACTTAACCAATTTCATAGCCTAATTGTTAAATAATTTTGGAAAAAAATAATTCTACCTTTATAAGATTCTTTATTTATACAATGAAACGTAACTAATCTGCGACGATGACTAATTTTCATAAATAAAAAATGGCTAATTTACGAAATTTCTATAAAGTAGGTGAAAATCTCACCACCTGAGCTTATATTATACAAGCATTAATCAGAGCATACATCGAATATTATTAAAGAATTAAATTGTGTCATTAAAGAAAACAATCTCAACAATCTGGTTGATTATACCATTTCGTACTAAATAGTCGATCTTTAATTTATTGGGTTTAAAGTCGCTTTAAATAGTAGATTATTACTTGTTTGTTAATAGACATAAACACAACTAGCCCTAGGTTATAACATAATGATAGAGATACGTTATACTTAGTCTGGCCATAAATACTGTTACACTTAATTATAAAAAAATATTACATTTGAATTTCGAATCTGTCA
>NC_052108.1:337661-352177 GCF_012273895.1 Zerene cesonia
GTAATAAATGTTATTTGCAGTTAACAATTTTCTTTTTTCTTTATTACAATATTTATGGCAAGACTAGGTATATAACAGCTACAGGTAACACAGAATATGCACTGTCCTTTGCCATTTTTAATGTGAGACAGAAGTTAGATACCCCACCACCAAATAAAATTGAATCAATGCAATAAATTGCTAACCTGACCTACCACTAATCGTACGAAACAAGACAAGTCCCTAATCTAAATTATCATACATTTCGAATACACGAACAACGCGCACCAACAGTGGCCATTCCGCACAACCATCACAGATCATTATAATCTCGGAGCGGAGGGCCCTCCCGTGGCCGTTTAGCGCCTCTTTGTTCCCGCAAATTGTACGCAATTCCACGGTTTCAGCTACAACTACAGCTCTACATACTATTGACCCAGATAGTTTCGACGTTTTCTCTTGACTGGAGAGTTTAAAAATTCGGCGTAAATTTTCGTGTACGAAGTTTTGGGGGTGACTAATGAGACAGGTTATAAGAGATTCTAGTTTATAGGAAGATGCTATGTTCTATGTAAGAGCGTATATGCTATACTTTGCAGGACAAGACTGGAAATTCACACTTCGCTTTCATGGTACTTTGTGGCGTAAACACTCATAGAAGAGTCTATTAAACTTAAATATATCACACACTACACAACGATGTATATTATAATAATAAACTATAGAAAGCTGAATTTTATTTGAAAATGAATAAATCTTGAAGAACTGAATGAAATGCATCACCAATAAACGAGAAAAATTCATGAATCTGTTTCACGTAAGATATTTATTTATTTAATTAACCTAAATATTTACAACGACACTCGCAAGTTCGATGATCTCCGCATTGGCCAGGTTCATTGATTGAGGTCTAGACCTATCGGATTTATTGCCTGATAGCCAGCTGCCGCTATAGGCTGCTGATTTATGACGTATGCTATTACTACCGACACTTGTTTATTCTTACAATAATTGGACGTATCCGTGTGATGTCTTTTGTCTGCTTGTGTAATATGGGGCGGTGTCATTTCACATGTGTTTCCCTGATTGATTTTTTTTAGGGACTAGTAAGTGATATTCTGTTTTTTTTTTTTTTTTTTTTTTTAATGTCACAATCGGCAATGGAGCTGGTGGGACGCCTGATGGTAAGCGCTACCACCGCCCATGAACATTTGTAGAGGCGTAAAGTCGATTACAGACCTTACGCCTCTACAAATGGATTGCCGACTTGATTGGGAATGATTAAGAAAGGATTGGCGAGAGGAATAAAGGAAAGGACTGGGAAGGGGAAGGAAAAGGATATGGGCCTCCGGCTCCCCCACTCACCGAACGAAACACAGCAGAATGCTATTTCACGCCGGTCTTCTGTGGGGGTGTGGTACTTCCCCGGTGCGAGCTGGCCCAATTCGTGCCGAAGCGTGCTCGACTACCACATACAAATGTTACCACATACACATGTGTTGCCAGAGCGAGATATATTTTAAGTCGTGAAATGCAATCAGGAATTAACCATTGTACCAGGGCGGTAGTCTTCATAAACAAATCAGTTGGACAATGTTTAAAATATACTTGTTATAATATCTACTGCTACTGGAAGTTATATCTATCGCTGATCTATACAAATTTAGTGATAAATTTTATTGATTATTTCAGAAGTAATTACACACACCTTTGTATTGTTATGAATTTGATATTGTGTTATTTATACAATTTCATTGGTTTATCGACGACTAAATCAAAACATCAGTATCAATTTTAAAAAACAATCATATATGGCCTGCTTAACAAACACAGCAGGCAAATATCATCATCATTTAGACCGCTAATAAAGCCTAAATTGTCTAGTATTATATTCCTTTCTGGTGTATTAGAGAGAATATAGCACCTCTTTGAAAGTTCTTCTAAATAACAAAACGTAAGTAGAAAATAGAATTTAATCCGCACTTCTAAAACTTGTTTCAGTATCTTCAACCCGCGGGTAACTCTTATGTGAAAAGCGCGGGAAAATATGAATCGTTTTTTAGAACACATGTTTTTCGTGTCATTTTATTTTTATCCTTCGCAACAATATTTATTAACCCTAATTATGTATTTCACCGCTTTTCGATCGCCTTAAAGAAGCAGGTGGTTCTCAATTCGACTGTAACATTTTTGTGTTTGTTAGCACAGAACTTTCGACAGGGTAAACCAATTTTGAAGATTTTTTTTTTTTATTTGATAGCTGGTGCCTTCCGAGCGGTTCCATATTCAAATTCGTTCATCAAGTTCTGACAATTTGAAGACGATTTAAAATAATTCTCGTTCCATAACAATCGGCCATCGACAGGCTATCGCAATCAAAACACTTGATGTGTGCTGACGTGACGTGAAGTGACCTCTAAACGCTGGTCTAGACTTCGTACTAGACTAAAATTATTTAATTTATATCTATTTATAGCATATCTGTTACTTTTTATTTTGTATGACGAAAAATAAATAATTATACATATAACGATATATATAAAAAAATAATTATAATTAATGTTCAAATGTCATCTATAAATAGTATCTATTGAGCAAAAACTTATTTTAATCTCACATTATTTGACCTTAACTCCCAACGTTCAATGCAAGATATTTTATCGGCATTGACGTTTAGATGTGGGAGTCAGGCACGTTTCGGCACGCATTGGGCCACACTGGCACCGGGGCACTACCACACCCCTACAAAAGATTGGCGTGAAGCAGAAGCATGCTACTGTGTATCGTACGGTGAGTGGGAAAGCGACCTTCACTCCTTCAACATTTGCAGAGGCCATAAGACATACCTCTGCAATTGTTCAAAGGCGGTGGTGATCACTTACCATCAGTCGAACCACCACCTCGCTATTAGCTACATGAAATAAAACCATAAAATTTTAATTAAGATCACAGTCACAGTCACGTGACATCTTTCACGTGTCATCTTTCAAGTCGCAACCGCCATATTTGTTATTAAATTAAGATAAGTCTCAACTAGACTTCGCAATTCACCTGAGACGCGTGTCGTACGGAGATAACTTGTTCCTTTAGAGTCAGCAATCCAAGCGATGTTGCGTGAAATTCAAATTAGTGAACACACTGACAATTTCGCCACAGAAGGATTAACACTAATATAAATTGGATCTAGTCTAGACGTATGGTATAATTTAGGGTTTGGTGTATATATATTTATGTTAAATATTCGTATTCAAATATAATTTATACATGAAATTTCATAAAACTTTATTTTCAAATACCCACTTACCTACACATGAATTGTTCTTCTCATAATATCTTTCAATTAGTGCCATTTTTCGTTACTGTATTACATAATTATTGAAATTAAATTTTAATTTGAGTGAATTCGGCTAGGTGCGAGAAATTAAATCATAACCTTTTGAAAATTAATATATATATTATAATGTAACTAACATTATAGATATACTACGGTTTAGTAAACAATTTTTTTTATAATAAGCTTTCTAATAAAAACACCTTCACCACCTCCAAGAAGAATACACAAAATTCGATTTTTTGACGTAGATATTACGAATTTAACCCAAAAATTCAAGTTCATTAATACTTTAGAATGAAATGGGAAAAATTAAAGCAATAGGCGTATTAGAGATAAGATAACGCGCAAACTCAAAGTTCCGGGTTCGATGCGCGGTGTAAACAAACTGATATATTAATTATATCAAAGCCACTAGCGGGAGATTTGATAGCAGTCACGTGTGTGCCCTTAGATAACGTAAGTAAATAGCATAAGCTTAAAATAGATTTCAAATACTTAGGCCGGGTTTAATGTCTCGCTGACAGTCGGTAGCCGTATCAACAAAATTCAATATATGGCATCAACAGAAATACATCATCTCTGAAAATTATAACCGTCTTACTAGTACGGTTCATGAGACAGCCTGATGACAGACAGACAAGCAAACAGACAGCGAAGCCTTAGCAATAGGATCCCGTTTTAAACCCTAAAAATGGGCTTATCCCTTTTTATTTTCTTATTCTTTTTACTTATAGAATACTAGCATTCAATGTATAAAAATGTTCGTTAGTGACGGCACACGCACCGGGGTCGCGTGCAATGTAATCAAGGGGCGCCAAGTGATAACTAGTGGGTTGCTAGGCGCGATTGTTTACAGTGGAAATGTTACGTTCCTTATTGTTATTGTAGTAGTAACGCAACTCTCTCAATAGACACGAAAATGTATACTTAAAATCCTACTACTATTATAAAGGCGAAAGTTTGTAAGTATGGATGTATGGATGTTTGTTACTCTTTCACGTAAAAACTACTGAACCGATTGCAATGAAATTTGGTACGTAGACAGCTGGACAACTGGA
This sequence comes from Zerene cesonia, assembly GCF_012273895.1. Classification (NCBI taxonomy): domain Eukaryota; kingdom Metazoa; phylum Arthropoda; class Insecta; order Lepidoptera; family Pieridae; genus Zerene; species Zerene cesonia. Next base: position 342,033 of record NC_052108.1, read on the forward strand.
ATAACATATAGGCAACATTTTATACCGATATTCCTACGGGATACGAACTTACGCGGGTGAAACCGCGGGGCGCAGCTAGTAAGAAAATATAATAAGTACAATGAAAAATATATCGTTCGATATATTAATTTTCAGTTACAAACATTTGGATGGTTCCTATATATAACTAGCTGCACCCGGCAAACTTTGTTCTGCCTTGCTCTTATACATTTAGGTGTATGAAAAATAGATGTTGGCCGATTCTCATAGATACCGGATGAGCACAAAAAATTTCATCAAAATCGGTCAAGCTATTTCGGAGCAGTATGGCAACGAAAACTGTGACCCGAGAATTTTATATATTAGAAGATAAAACCTGATCAATGTTCATTTTTCTTAGTAGATTACATCATTGTTCTCTCTCGCGCAGTAAATTGTCTTTCCGTATAAAAATTCGTGTCGAAATCATTCCCGCTTCCCGTCTGCGGAATCTACTTTTCCCAACTCCGGTATACAAATGAAAGAAATACTCTTAACCGGCTCTCACTGGAAACTGAATATCACACAAATTGGGACGTCGATTGCGCATGCGCAGACGGTTGCAATTGAAACCGCGGCGAACCGGCGATGGACACGTTTCCTATTAGATAATACAACAAAATGGTCTTACAATTTACTTAATACTATAAATGCAAAAGTGTTTGTTTGTCTATATGTTACTTTCATTCAGGTAGCAGTGGAGCGCAGAGTTTTTTTCTTGAAATAGCGGTTTCTAATAGCAATTTGATTAATTAATGTACTGAATCATATGAATATCACTACCACACTGACAATTAATTTTAAAAGAAGAAGTGTACCTACATAGACAGTGGTACATAGTGAACGCAGCGCTTAGTGTCTGCCTAGCTCAACAGATGGCGTTACTAGGAGTATAATACATTATTTTGAAACATTATAATAACAATTTACATTTCAATAAAACAGATTGAATTAATCCAAAAACAATATCCAATATAACCATAAACATACTTTGAAATAAACGCATTGTTTTATGTACACAATTGAACGGCGAAACAATTAACGAGTCCACAAACAATGGGATCAAATTAATCGCGCGGATTCGAACCCCGCACCCGGACGGCGGGAGACAATGCTGGCAACATTGAATCGTGACTTTGATGTGACGACTTCAATGGTAAAGGAAGATACAAAAGATGTTTTACATTTGTTAATTTATTAGAGTTTACTTGCCTACTTTAAGTTTATCGATTTTAAATATAGTACCTATAAATTTATATTATAATATTATACTAGGAATTTCATCGAGACCTGGACAGGCGTTTAGTTATCAACTTATACATAGGAGACAAACTTGGTATACCTGACTTGCCTACAAAATGATTTAGCATGAAATATTATTTACAAATTTATCCGAAATGTACATAATATATTAAATATAAGATAATTCTCTATTAACGTCACAATAACATAATAGTTCAGTAGTGACGTAACAAGATGGCCGACCGGGAGCTGCAGCAAACAATTTGGCAGCGGTGTCGTTGGCTCGCACCGGCCATTAGCGGCCCGCGTTCGCAATGTATGGCACTGTGTCGCCACTTTACGGTCAATTGTTTTATCTGTGCACCTACCTTTTGTTTATGAGACATTGTCTATAACAGACATTGATAATTCCCATACATATGCCATTAAGGATTTATCCTAAACTCTAAATTTGCATTTAATATCAATATACTTAAAAACTTTAAACTACTTACTGACATAACAAAAGCGATAATTGTAATTCATATTTTTAAAAATGTATTAAATAAGGCCAAGGTTGTGTATTATAACGAAGACCTTGCAATAAATACATCACATAGGATGTCACTGCTAACACATTGGTCCTTCGAGCCGGATACAATCACACACGACAAATTATCGAGCGTTGCAATATCCTCAGCGAAAACGGAAGCCAAACACAAAAAAAAAGCGTCAGCAACACAGTAACGGTCGACTGCACGTCCGTCTGTCGCTAAGCTCGGTACAGTGGCTCTCCTTGAATGGCGCCTACCGGCCGCAAATACGACGTACAATAAACTTTATGTACATTTACGCACACCGACTAACAATTGCTCCCCAACAGTACGCGCATATCGATTCCATCGAATATTTACACGGTTTATAATTATGTAGTATGTTATTCTGCAAGAATACAATGTTTATTACAAGAGAAATATGCTGAAATTTAGAGTCGGTGTCTATGCGTTAGTTAGAGAATGTTAATTATTATTGAATTAATTATAATTGTTACTTATAATGTTTAATCTATACTATCGGACTGACTATTCGTAAACACGCAACGAGGGCGCATAATGTCGTATTCTGTGATATCTTTAAAATAACCCATTATTTATAATAATATATCATTTACCGAAAAAAAAATGACAAAATATTTTCTAATAAATTTTCACTTCAATATTATTTTGTTTAATAAGCTGCACTATTCGACCGTACTGCCTAGTAAAATATCAACATAATAAACATAACTTTATGTCCAAAGAGTTATTTTATGACATTAAGTTTAAAATGAAAATTATGTTCTTAACCCGACCCGATTCTATACCTGCCTACATTTGGACAAATAAACAGAACACTATCACAGACAATATAGCTAATAGACGATACAATAATTTCCTTACAAGTACCCTGATCGAACCGCCTCCGCAATCTCACGCGTGTGTGCGAGTGCACGGCGCGGCGTGCACAGGATGGCCGGCCAAAGACCCCACATTGTAACGTTTTCAGACAAGGACTTTATTGTGATAACTGGTTTTATTGCACTCGGCCTATGATCGAATCCTACGCAGGAATTATTGACTAGCTCCTGCCTTTGAATCGCCACCAGCGGTGGTAGGTGAAAGACTATGAATGCCTGTTTAAACTGCATATAAAATAAATATGTATATAAAGAAATAATGAAAATAAATAATTAAGTTTTCAGTTTAACAAACAACCGCGTATGTCATACCTATTTTTTATTAATGTTTTACGACGACTATGACGACAATATGCTTAATAATAATACATTATTAAGCAGATATATCGTTTATTTGCCCCATAGTCATGTAGTTTCTAATCGTACGAATTATCCCGTAAAAAATCACTCTTAACACCATAATTTTTGCTCCTCTTCCATAACAAACCCCTCGCATGACACCGCGAGCCACGCCACAGTATAATTTACGTATTTATTTCAGCACACGCATCGTCCCCCGTGTTTAATTAGCCATAACTTAGCATCTGGTAGCCCCCGGGCGGTGAGTCATGCGCAGCCGCGAGACAACACTGCCGGTTGTCAGTTTGTATGTGTTAGTACTAATTTCAGGGTACTGATGCTTTAAGTAAAATTTTAATTTAATATTATCTACTTGATGGTTAAGCTTCAACAAAAAAAAATATTTACTAATGCCTACTGATGCCTTTTAACCAACTTACTATATATCTAACTACTATTTACTAAATATTGAGATTTTTACTGAGTTATTATTTTCCTATGAAATTTCCAAATACTAGGTAACCCTTACAGTTTAGACGCTGCACCGCTTTACTTTTATGTGTTAAGAAATTATAATGAACTAGCTGCGCCCCACGGTTTCACCCGAGTAAGTCCGTATCCCGTAGGAATATCGGATTAAAAAGTTGCCTATATGTTATTCCAGTTGTCCAGCTCTCTACGTACCAAATTTCATTGCAATCGGTTCAGTAGTTTTTGAGTGAAAGAGCAACAAACACACACACATCCTTACAAACTTTCGCCTATAATATTAGTAGGATAAATCATGTTAAAATACTTTACACATATATGTTATTTCTATTATAAAATAAAACCACTCAAATCTGACGGACTGTATTGTCCAATACATTAAATTATTTACAAAATAAATTTTGGGCTTGTGATATTTCCCATTGCCCGCTTAGCAACAGCTTTCTCTATCCAGGCTTATACAGGTTTTATCATATCTAGATATTACAAAAAATATAGATATGATATAAATATTACCAACGTACGTGATGTATTCAGGAAAAATCCTTTTATAATATCGCAACAGTTTTCCAGGAAAGAAATATTACGTCGAACGCAATTATCTTATACACTATGATTATATTCCACATCCGCCGATATAATCTGCGCGCACGCTGACTAACTCGCATCATTATACATCTGTATACACATGTCGTGTCCCCACATGTAATCATATATAGATTCTATGAACCATACAATGCTAATAGATTTAAATGTGTGTGTTTTCATATTGCTATGTTATTGGTTATATTTATCAAGTCAACGTGCGTATACAATTTTTCTCAATCGCCTTCAATAAAAGGAGTTTCACTACACTGTTTTTTTTTTTTTGCTTTTTTGTTTTGATATAAAATTGATAAGATATTATTGGAATGTGTAAACCAAACATTCAAAATCATATACCCGTTCAATCTTGTTTGTAACTTTGTCTAAATGCTGGCGCTCCGTGTGCGACCACATCACAAAGCGCGTTCGTTTTGCGGCGAATCGCGATGATAGCCTGAAGGGCCTACTGCATCTCAGCACGGGCGCGTGGGTGAACTGAATGTTCACCCTGGTATCTTCATGCTTGAACGTGCGCTATCAAAATCGGCAACACGCCGTGTCATCAGCAACGTACTGATACAATTCTGTTGCTACACAAATGTCGACGCAATTGACCCGCGTCAGTCATGATGGCAATCAACAAATATCACTCGTCACACATACTGCCATGGGTTTAGTACAAGTTAAATGAATCCATGTTTTGATAAAAGGAGCCTTTAATTCACTCCGGGATATAAAACAAATATCAAAGTCGGTTGTCTAGTATCTATTATAGAACATTAATTATTTCCCAGGTGGTGTTATTATAAAGGTTTGAGATTATTAATACATCTTTATTCATAATAATACATATCAAAATGATAAATAGAACATAATCGCATTATCTTTACGGCATAGAAAACATTCAGTCGCAACAAATAGCTATTTTATTTAAATACAAAGTTAATGCCGGCGGATATCGAAGAATAACGAACACCGTACTTTTGGGATTGAGTCTTAATCTTAATCTTCTTTTCGAAGTTCAAAAATTGTGTACCTATTATATTCCTCTGTAATTTGCTGATAATCCATATATTTTTCTACCAAATTTTCTTTAAATGTCATGAGCTTTAGTATTACTCTAAAATGTGAATAGAAACGAAAACGCGGAATATATCAACATATATTTAACATAGTACGGCATTTAATTTTTAGTTTTATAGCATTGAAATGCTTTTATAATACGGCTTATGTTTCTATCTATACACTAACGATACCACCTTATCCTTCGGGCTTTGTCTTCGTATATACAATTTCATACATTATCACACACAAAATCGCCTACATTCTATATTTTATTGTGTATATATAATCATCGATATATGTATATCAATACAGATAAAGTTATGCTTCATGAAGCTACAAAGATTATACTGATGACATATGACAATAACTTATAAATATTACCAACCAAAACGTTCTGAAGAAACCACAAAAAAAATTCAAACATCTACCTTCCTGCAACTGGGCACAAAAGATGTCTCAACAGAAAAATTGAATAGCATCGAGCGATACAGACAATTCGAGTCTAGAACCGTAGCCGGATGGATCTAGTGCAGATCAGATTTGATCGGGTTACGTCCTGCGCAATTTCATAACACTTTGAATTATTTACGGGCCATCTGATCACTTCAGGAGATATTGAATTTCTTTGTTTGCTGTTTATATATCGTGAATAAATAGATAATTCGTGCAATGCGCCATAACGCATGCATTACGAAAAATGCTAAAATACACTACGAGAAAAGTAAATGCATTTAAACAACGCATAGTAGATATGAATTATAAATTAATTATTATTTTTAAAACGGACTCACTGACCGAAGACGTCTAATGAAATCACATACCTGTAACAAAAAAAATATTTTATAAATAAGATAACTTGTACATACTGTGAGTCACAATAATCTAATATACCTGTAAAACATACATACGAGAAAATCTACGTATGTAGGTGTATAAAAACAACTTGTATGAAGGCAGACAAAAATTGTGTCTAACGTCTATGTTCTGAACTAAAGATAAAGAAATAGAATCCTATACTACTAATATTATAAATGCGAAAGTTTGTAAGGATATGCGTGTGTTCGTTACTCTTTCACGCAAAAACTACTAAACCGATTACAATAAAATTTGGTACATAGACAGCTGGACAATTGGAACAACATATAGGCAACTATTTATCCCGATATTCCTACGGGATACGGATTTACGCGGGTGAAACCGCGGGGCGCAGCTAGTATTCCATAATTAAATAATAGAATCGCAATTAAAGTCAGAAGATCCGGATATAAACACTACTTAAACACACTAATATATAAACACTAATAAATCTGGCGGCTAAAAATAACCTATAACAGAAGCAAAAACTTCGTATTGCAAGATAACTGACTTGAATACGCAATTAATTCAGGTGGTTCACAACCGCGCGTTTTAAAAGTCAAACACAAAATTTTTGCGTATGTAACTTTATTAAGAATGTAAAGCAATTCACTAATATTCACTCCGTCGAAGCTAACGTTACGTATGTTGATTCAATATCACATAAAAATAGATAAATAGCCCCATATCTGCTATGCAATGCTATACAATGGGAACATTTTTGGATTTCTGAAAAAATATGAAGTCACCAAAGCTAGCGCAAGCATATTTAAAGATATCATCGTATAATCACTACAACTGATCAGTAGATAACGAGTGTACAAATGATGAATTATACAAATGTTTTGGAGTCAAACATGGTGCGAAATGCAAACACGTGGGCCATCAACTCACACTCGAGGTCTAATTTATTTGCACGTTAAGCAAATATTTAGTATAATTTTCTGGTTGCTAGATCCGGATTGACTGCTGTACCTTATGGTGTTTTTTCTATGGATTTAAAATATACAAGGAATAATATGACACGCGGAATAGGTGCTTTACTCGTACGCATTAACTTTTGACAGTTATATCAGTAACTCTGAGTGAAGAACTAATCACTTGAATCGGTTAATAGCACGTTAAGGCACAACAGTTTCTTCATCCAATAGAAGACAGCTCGCCCCGCGCACGCGCATCCTTACGTTGCAGTGGTTACGACAGAACCAGTCATGCGCACATTAAATCAGCACCGTCGTATTCGAAAGGCTGGTTGCCTAGACACAGCGACAACACAGGTTCTAGACTACTGGTAGTTCTTACTCGCGTTAGCCGACACGTCTTGGGAGTTAAATGCTTCACTGTATTATTTTCTTACAAGTTGACGAAAGTAGATAGAAACAAATATCAATTTATTCGGTGCGAGGACCGAGGGAAGAAACGCACGGTTCAATTTCTAGAGTGCAAGATATAGTATTAAACATTTAACCTTCTATAAATATTCCAAATATTTATAAACATAGAAAAAAATATAAATTATCGTTCATTTTTTTTTAATCAGCTATGGCTGTCCCACAGCTGGGCAAAGGCGTCTCTCCCCTTACTGAATATTAATTATTTATTTACAAGCATCTATAAATTGCATTAATAAATTAAAGGATAGCTTTAAGAATAACAGAAAAATTGTAGTTTTATATGTTTGTAACGTTTTCACGCAAAAACCACTCGACCAATCTTCTCGAAAATACTTTCACCATTACAAACCTGCAACTTCACTGAGTGACATAGGCTATACATGAACCACGGGCGGACAGCTGGGAAATTATAAAATAAAAACTAATTTAAAACTGCAGATGGTAAAAACGCAATAGGTACAGTATAGTAGGCGGCGGATATGTCTAACCTGGTTCCCACGAGCCGTCGAGTTACCACGACTATACCAGAAGCATAACAATATTATTTAAATGCTTGATTCTGAGACCTAGATGTTATTTCTTTGTTTACGCTTTACATGTTTATGTCTAAATATAAAAAGTGCTTTATGGTTGTTCAATGTACATATATTATAGTTTTGCAATATTTTAAGACAAGACAATTGCGGGTTTTTATCCTTAAATTACATTTTAACTAGCTTCACCCGCCCCGCGGTTACACCCGCATAAGTCCGTCCATCTCGTTGGAATATCGAGATAAAAAGTTCGCTATATGTTATTCCAATTGTCCAGCTGTCTACGTACCAAATTGCATTGCAATCGGTTCAGTAGTTATTGCGTGAAAGAGTAACAAACACACACATCCTTAAAAAATTTCGCATTTATAATATTAGTAGAATGGATATAACATAGTACATGGATAGGTATATAATAAGTAACGTATTTTATTCAATTAAATTTGTCCGACAGTTATTAATAAAATTATTATGTATTTATATATATCCTTAACATTTACTGAGAACTTGTTTACCATGACTCCGACTTTTTATTTTTTGTATGTTTACTAGCCGCGCCGCGCGGATTCGCGGACGAACCCATGGGCAATAGCAAGCAATCTTTATATAGCTGGTGTCGTATTCTGATTTATAAGCTACAATTTGTAAAGTTCCAAGAAAATCTACTCAGTAGTTTCTTCGCGAAAGAGTAAACATCCATCCATCCAATTTTTAAAACGTTGGCGTTTATAATTTTAGTAAGAAAACTATTTCTCAACACGCTTTCATTATCTTCCCCTGCATGTTTAACTTTAAACGGACAGACTTATTGTTTGAATCTCGTGTAAATCGGCAACAAAGCTGCATTATTTGCACAGTGCGCTCACCCCGGGATATCCTTGAATCCATATCATGTTGTGTATAAAGTGGTGACTCATTTCGTATTTAAGCCTGCGTGCGTTCGTTTTGCGTACGCGCCGCTTCCAGCCAAATCTCCAATTCTATGTTACATGTATACGAATTATAAGTTAACTAGCCGTTCGCCCCGTCTTCGTCCGGGTTATCCTTATATGAAAACAAAAAAGCTCTAACATAAAGAGATATGAATGTGAAATACCATTGACTTTTGACTTCAAAATTAAACAGCATTCTATAAGGTATAGGTATTTCTGTTTTATCATAATAACAATCGATTAAAAGTTACCAAAGGATACTTTATAATGCTATCCCAAATTGTCCAAAACAGAAGAGATTCACATGAATATATAACAAATAATGCCAACAGCAAACAACAACAACGCCATCAGCCTATTGAAAAATCAACCTTATCCATAATACAATAGAACATAAAATTGCCCGACACTAGTCTATCTTCAATAACCCCTATGCAAGTCCTAAACTTTTTACCGAGAGTAGATTGTATTGCTATCGCTCAACCAATCAGAGGCCAGCATTTTGCGAGCGTACAAATGGAAAAAGAAACGAAACGTCAAGGTGAATATCAGACACACCGAACCGACGAGGAAGCATCGGACGACGGTTTAACTGGATTTTATACGATGCTAACGACAAACTGATTAATTTTGTGCTACTATTGGAAAAAAATAATCAAAGATTACATAAAGAGCACGTCGGATAGGATATTGTTCGTCTTATTCTGTCAATTAGCTTGTTTTATGAATGCCAATGCTATCGACTAATTATATTCTGTAGTATTTTTACATATTTCATTTTAAAGTTTCTTTGACAATATATATTTAAAGATTCATCAGCATCAGCTTCAGCATCAGCATCAGCATCAGCCCTTACATGTTCCCACTGCTGGGACACAGGCCTCCCTCATAGGTTGGACATGCCGGTTTCCTCACGATGTCTTCCTTCACCGTTTTAAGCAGTGGTTATGTTCCAAGTTATCCACATCTGAAGATAAATTGATAAATCAATTTATTTCCTGTACCCTCGCCCGGTCTAGAACTCCGACTGATCGTTTTTAAAGACCGAGGTTCTCACCACTGAGTTCTCACCACTGACCAACACTGCTTTAAAGATCAGTCAAAGTGAATTCACGGCGGTTAAATGTAGACTTTGGGCCTAGAGAGCCTCTTAACTATCTTAACATACGAAAACAACTTATCAATCTACTTAGTCTGGCCATAAATACTGTTACACTTAATTATAAAAAAATATTACATTTGAATTTCGAATCTGTCA
>NC_052108.1:353177-362756 GCF_012273895.1 Zerene cesonia
GTAATAAATGTTATTTGCAGTTAACAATTTTCTTTTTTCTTTATTACAATATTTATGGCAAGACTAGGTATAGGTATAGAAAGACAAACACACTTTCGCATTTATAATCCCTATATTTATATACAGACATTTTATTCATTCTTGTTACGATCTCACTTACCATATCTACATACCCCTGAAACAGCTGGACCGAATTTCATGAAATTTCGTGTGCATATCGGGTAGGTCTAAGAATCGGCCAACAGTTAAGTAAGACAGAAGAGTATTTGCCGGGTATTAGGCACATAAGTAAAGAATTATTTTGTTAATTTTCATTAAGATAAAATTTCTTTTAAGTAAGCAAACAAATTTCAATATGATTCCTTTCACATCGAGACGAAACGGTGATCATAACAAACACTGTATTCTCTCTCGATATCACATCACTCTTACGTAATACACAATCCATGCATCGCTTGATCCATCCATCCATCGGGTATCGCTCGTTGGGCGAGCTCAGCCAGCCGGGCAACTTTCACTGAAGATAACCATCTCGGGCACTCCTTGCCGCACTGATAATAAGGTTCAATTTGCGTTGGCTCGAAATTACAATATTCGCGAAAAAAAATTTAAGGCCAAATCGACATGTATTAATTCGCACGGGTGAAAACGGCGAACATCAGATTGTGTTTGTGATTGTTTTTTTAGATTTTATTTCTATAAATTATAATATGTTAAGAAGTAAAGTTAGTGTATAAATGTTTACTTTTTGTTTGTCGTACCTTATACCTACAGGAATTACCAAACAAAAAAAAATGTTTATATTTTCGGTACGATACTGTGATTAATAATTAAAAACATTTAGTTGAGTTAATTGAAATCCAAACATTTGAACTTAAAATAATAGAAGTGTCTGGAATTGGCCAACTAATAAACTAAAAGCATTTAAAACTGCGACAGCATAGAACATAATATACATATAGCGTGATATACAACTGAAATCCGCGTCTTTCACTTCTTATCCACAAGTTTTCCAGCAACGGCTTTGCCAGCATAGTCAAAATAATTACAGTCCCAGTACAGTAATAAAGTTGCCTATATGTTGTCCAGCTACCGTACGTACCAAGTTTCATTGCAATCGGTTCATTTGTCTTCGCGTGAAAAAGCAACAACAACAAACAAACACACACACACATCCTTACAAACTTTATACATATTCCTACTTATAATATTAGTAGGAAGTAGGATTAGTAGGATGAGTGGAGACACACACTCGTAAAAACGTGTATGAGTTTAATAAATAATATGAATGCACTAAGTAAGTTAATGTATTGAGTTTCCTATCGAGGCGATCACAAATCATCGCAAGATAGAGGCGAGCACCACAACAAACAACGTTCGCTATCAGCTATTGCGCCGGAGTGGCTGATAGGAGATAACACCGCTTCTAGAAGCGTTACAAACTAATTGATATTTATTTATTGCCGGTTCACACTTATAACTGTGCTAAGTGGCAATAATAAAGTGCGAATGTTTCATTAATGTATTATTTTATATTTGCTTCACAATATATATTATAAAGATGTTATGTTATGGATATATTTAAATATACTACACATGTACTTACATGTACACAAAGCCTAAATTCGAATTCAAAGTTCAGACACAAGTCTATCGTAAAATTTTCACTCGTTTTACTTGATTTTTTTTAAATATTGACATTTCAATCACAGTTTAATCTGATAACTGTTGGCCTTTTTCACAAGAAAACTTACAGACAAACTTTTACTATTTGCTTCGAACTAAAATTCAATTAATTATTGGAAAGGTGGAGTCGTAGCGGCCAATTATGTTATAAAACAAAGTCCTCTGCTCTATCTGTCTGTCTGTACGCGAATAACTCAAAAACAAGGCAGGCGAGTTTTACTATATAGGTTAAGTTGTAAAGATATAGCTATATATAGAATACGCGGGCGAAGACGAGGGCGGCAATCTAGTCGATTTAAACATATTGTGTAAAGACAGTTTAAATATATAAGGTGCACTTAAAACTGTATACAAGCTGGCTAAATAAGCAACTGGACGGGTACCGTCAGTTCCACGTTAACTTCGGTTCCCGGAACTTCGCTAATAAATAGAGAATTCTTCACAAAACTCGGCGGGTGCGAGCAAATCGACTTTCCTACATTTATTATTCGATACAAGAGGCGGTTGTCGAGCCGCGAGTTTGTAAGAGCGCTTTTGTAAGCAAGTCCATACTTAGCGGCTTTCGAATTAAATATCATCGGCATCGTGCCCCGTGCTAAAAACGCTTTTAATTAATATAATTAATGTTTCGATTCGTTGTTTGTTTCACTTTTGAAATCTTGAATGTGATGACATCAGACCCCTGGTTGAATTAACCAAAATATCAGTTATTTTTATAACCGCAGTCAATATTACGCGTCAACTGATTTATTAATGACTTGTCACTATTTTTTTATTCTTAATGATAACAAACGGAATTTATATAATACAATATTTAATAATATACAAGGTTTAATAACGAAGACCGATTCAAATATAATGAGTTAATTATGCTACTTTCTCTGTCCATTGTACGTACTAAGATAAAAGGTAACAATATTAAATGTTTGATAGGCAAAATGACGGTAGATGACGAATTAAAACGGTATTCTGAAACGTATAAACTCAAAATCAAACATATATTCATTCAATTAGACTTCTTATAGAAGCACTTTTGAATCGTCATATTACACAGTTTTAACATTTACCGGTACCGGTTCGGAAGGCAGTTTCTACAGAGACGAGTCGGCAAGAAACTGTGTAGTTGCTCTTTTAAAATAATATCAATTTTACATTTAAATTCTACATAATATATAACATGTACATAACAATGATGCCAATGAATATAGTAATCGATATACTTCTAGCATGAAAGTGCAAATGACTCCTTTTAGACAACTATGATTCTATCCAGATCTCTTTCAGGCTATGTCTACAAGTACACACACACGCACACACAACAAAAATCACACCCTACATCTGTGCGTGTGATTATTGTGTGATGTTTCGTTATCTGCGCGATATCTCGCAGCGCCTCAAGGTCCGGCCACACAGAGCCAACGGTCGCGCGAGTGCAAAGCCCCCACTTGACCGTGTTCGCAAACACTTTTATGAAAACAGGATGGGAAGGATGTACATTCACACACAGACACTCAGATATACCTAACTACGCAAGCAACACAATTGTAATTTCTGATTTTGAAGGATGTTATGAATTTTTCCATACATTTTTGATTTTATTTCTATCTGATTCATAGAGTAGTTTAAAATAAAAAATTAAACATTTTTTTCGGTTCATCACATCAATAAACACAGACTTAATAAAAAAATAAACGCTTTCATACGCTTGTAAAGCGCACTCTGATGACTACACTCACACTTAGCTGAAGACAATGAACGAGCATTGTTATAGATCTCACAACAATCAGATTTGTGTGTCCGCACCGTTAGATAATTATGCCCGAGCACAGATAAACGCAAATGATACTCTAGACAAGGAATATAGGTTAGTGTAATAAATTATACAACAAACATACAGTATAACAATCGTATTGTATTACTTATGTCTGTTTAGTATTTTCTTGTGTTTGGTTTCACGCGAGTATTATACATTTAGAAATTAAAAACTTTTCAACGGATTTTAAACGCGATTTATTCATTATATTATTAACCCGACGTTTCGAACACTTTACAGCGAGCGTGGTCAGGGGGAGACTTCCCGTGACCACGCTCGCTGTAAAGTGTTCGAAACGTCGGGTTAATAATATAATGAATAAATCGCGTTTAAAATCCGTTATGTCTGTTTGTCAATCACAGATTGTGTAGATGAATAGTACAGAGTATACAAGTTGTTTGCTTTATCTTAAAAAAAAATCCAGTTTTTTACCTTATTTATTTATGTAAAGTTAACGGATGGTTTTTGAGCATTAACTATATTATGCAAACGTTATGTACATATTTTAATAAATTTTATATTGTTTTGTAACATGTCTTGATAAGTTTATCTGAGTTCACTCGCCTGTCCTTAACATTTCCTAATACTAAAAATACATTACAGCTACATTAATAATAACTTAAACACACACACACACACACTCAAAGACGCGATAACTCTATCGTAACACTAGCTGACCCGGCAAACGGTCATAAAAAAAATATGTTGACCGATTCTCAGCCCCACGAGATACGAGATGTGGACAAAATTTGAGAAATGAGAATCGGTGCAGCCGTTTCGAAGGAGTAGGTATGAATACAAACATTATCACACGTGAACTTTACTTAACATATTAGATACAAGTGTATATACAAAAGTCAAGTTGAACTCGAAAGAAAGTCAGTGAATATAAAGCGAATGATTACTTTAGAAAGCGATTCGCCAAGTTTTTGCGTTTACATAATGACAGAGAGAACGCAGTAGGTGGGTAGGTAGGTACACATAGTGACGACAAAAAATGACCTACAAAACTTAGCTTAGTTTATGCTTAAAGTTTCTCATTGTATTATTAATTACTACCTGCGCCCCGCGGTTTCATCCGCGTAAGTCCGTATCCCGTAGGAATATCGGGATAAAAAGTTGCTTACATGTTATTCCAGTTGTCCAGCCGTCTGCGTACCAAATTTCATTGCAATCGGTTTAGTAATGAGAAATTTTGAAAGAATAGAAAAAATTTGATCACGAGGCAGGATTCGAACCTGCGTATCTTGCCTAACCGTAGCAAGGTTCGAATCCTGCCTCGTGATCAAATTTTTTCTATTCTTTCAAAATTTCTCATTTATAAAGCATTTCAATGCTATAAAACTGAAAAATTAAATCGGTTTAGTAGTTTTTGCGTGAAAGAGCAACAAACACAGACACATCGTTACAAACTTTCGCATTTATAATATTAGTAGGATAGTAGGAAGTAGGATTATACATACAACAGCTTGTATTTGTGTACACTCATACGCGGTTTAAGATGATATCGCTGTTTGCTATATCGTCAGTTAACTGGTCGTTGTGATATGAAAAAAAAACTGACTATTTTTAAACACACTCATTAAAAATTAACACCGACCGTAACCATACTAGATCTAAATAGACTTTAATAATATTAGTATTCTAAACAAAACACTAAATCGTCCTCAAGTTGTCAGACCTAAACAAAATTTAATCGGGATCACATGGAAAGCACCAGCTAGAATCGAAAAAACCAGTTGATAAATTAAAAATTTAAAAATACATTAAAATTAATAACCTCCCCCTTTTTAAGTCAGTCGAAAATAAATAACAACCACAACTAAACACCGCTACAACAAAATACGTACAAAAAATACACACACACACACACAAGGAAACATTGTTTACGCGTAACTCCCAAACCTTTGTTCCTTCGAAACGATCGTATAAACAGATTCGAGCAGGATCCGTCCCAAAGTTGAATGATTATCCTCGAGCCGACCAAAACAAACGCCTTAATGCATCAAAATGCGAAGCGCGATCCGATGGCGACGCGAAATAAATCCAAACTACGAAGCGACACCAGCTATGTGACGCGGCTACTGATTCGTACAACGAAAACTATGCAAATTTCGCGTTTGTATGCTAATTTCTGGGGAACCGAGTGATACCGTCATTAACGTGTTATGTTCTTACGTTGAATAAGTCATAACATATATATGGCTTTTGTCTGTAGCAGGGTATGATTTAAGTGGTTCATTTTCTAAGTATGGACAACTTAATTGTCGAACTATTCGGAGTAAAACCACTTTCGCACCCCTTTTTTTTCTATGTTACATAAAAACGATCTTGAATCACTCTATCCATTACAAAAAAACAACAAACAAAAAAATGTTGCGTAATTTTGAAGATCTAAGCATACGTACATATAGATGGCGGAAAACTATTTTATACTACATTGTAGTGATGTATTTTTGGGCCCATGTTTTAACACTATCACATATCATTTGCATTAGTTCAATTAACTAGGCAAAAGATCAAACCAAAATATGTGAAATATGTGTGTAAAAAAATGCCTCGCATAGTAAAAAACGGATCATAGATACATTTTAAAGTAAATAAAAAATCTCGTAAAGCACATAGGAACGAAACACATAATACAATAAAGATACTTGAAGAATGTTATATTTATAGCTTCACATCCTGTGCGTAACAACAGTAAAACGAATAATTACCCCCCCGTGCACAATTGACCCCCGTATCGTAAGGACTAAGGTCGGGCGATACTCCGTTTAGCCAACACACACATAAAATACAGCTTTGCCAGCCGACTGGTTTTTTCCGCTAACATGACGTTCCGGCAACAATGTTGCAAATTATTGATTCAATTATACATAATTAACGATAATATACCGTTGAACCCGCGTGACACATTTAGCTATATTTATATATATCAATGGCTATATAATAAAGGAAATTCGATACGTCTCTGGAACTACTGGACCGATTACAACAAATATTCTTTAAGCGTTTGATAGGCACGTGATGCCTGAGTGCTTACAAAGTCTTCTAGTATGTTATATATTTTGTTCTTACTTAGTATATTATGAATTTAATAGTCCGTCTGTCTGTTATGCTTTCAATTCATCATTGATTAGAATGACAATAATCGACGACCTAGGGAGGAACAGGGGCGATTTTTATTTAAATTTAAATTAACCCCTAAATAATTGAAATACATTACTAGTGCTTTCATTATATAAATTAGTTTGAAATCCACCTGGCTCTAAGTCAACTGCTTTTTTTTGTATATGGCATTTAGTGTATACATGAGTATAGCTTGAAAGAAACACGATTTAATGATAGAATCAACAAAAGCTCTCACATGCTCTTATGCTGAGTATACGTACGGAAATTATTTATTCCTAGCGCTGATATAATAAGGCCAGTCTCATGAAATTATTGCATTGTCTTCGGTGCCTGATAAGTGCACAAAGTTTGAATTAAATCCGTCCGTTACACGTGCGTCAAATTCGGGACTAATCGAGTGGGTTACGTACAAACATACAGGCGATGCTAATATAAGAAGGATATAGATATCTATTAAAATAGGAGAGGTAAACGAATCGCCGCGTCACTCGATGGTAGGTATACCTACATTTGGTATACATCACACGTTCAATTAGCTCGCATGCTAAATATGTAGTTGCGGACATGTCGTCCAAATGAAATGAAATTGGCTTTGTTGACTATCAGCAACGATTACAATGTTAAATTGACGGATACAAACTAAACAAATGCTTTATGAAATATGCAAGTAAGACATGATTACAGTATAAGGTATATCACAGATTACTAAGCTTTACAAAATGCGGTGGAAACTTAAGATATGTTTAAACCGACTTCAAAAAGCGAGGTGGTTAGCAAATGGACTGTTTTTTTTTTTTGGCTCTGAACCTTTAACTCAGTGAGAGGATTTTCATTAAAATTTTTGTCTATTTCTAAGAATTACAAGGCGTTTCTGTTTTATCAACCGTAACCATTACAATAAATATTTCCGTTCCGTTCAGGAGGAAAAATATCAATATTGCCAGCTATCATCATCAACATTCGCACCAGTCGGTCACGCGGCGTCGGCAGGAAACTCAATCGAGACCGCACGACCCGCGTGCTCTCGCTTACGTCTTACTGTATATATATTATTATATCTGATACACATAACACGCTATATATACGACGCAATAACGCTTAAATGCTCCCGTGTATGCATTTTCCCGTTAGAGAGTATGCGATGTAGCAGACGGGATATTTGAAGTGATCATCGCCACCATCACCATCACCACCGCCCGTAAGACAAACACCTAGAGCGTCAACAGCACTGCTGGTGATGCAGGTGCTTTGTCAGCTGTTTATGATATGATGATTCTTGTTCAATCACGTGACATTTAAATGACACGATTAAAGCCATTAAACGATGAACGACTTTAAAAACTTATACTTCTAAGCGCGTAAATAACTTTTACATAGCTTCAATTATTATTATCATAACCAATTACCAAAAACCAAGCAATTTTTCTATGTAGTGAAAAGAAATCTTTTCTACAAAAAAGATCAAAGACGTCCCTGGAGGAGAGGTACCACTCTAGTTTTTAAAACGGGACCAAATGACAACTACTTCCTATCTATTCTTTACTGTGGGAGTTAAGCATGCTTCGGCACGAATTGGGCCAGTTTGCACCGGGGAAGTACCACACCCCCACAGAAAACCAGCGTGAAATAATAGCATGCTATTGTGTTTCGTACGGTGAGTAGGGAAGCCGGAGCCCATATCCTTTTCCTTACCCTTCCCAGTCCTTTCCTTTATTCCTCTCATCAATCCTTTCCTAATTCCTTCCCAATTAAAGTAGGCAGTCCATTTGTAGAGGCAATCGTCTGCAATTGACCTTACGCCTCCCCAAATGTTCATGGGCGGTAGTAGCGCTTACCATCAGGCGACCCACCAGCTCTATTGCCGAATATGAAATTTAAAAAAAAAATCAGACACAAAAAGAATCCCATCAATCGGTTACCACGGAGTCTGCGTGTATCAGGGGCAAACAAAAACATTGTCGAACTGAAAACCTATTTACTACATTACTGGAACATCGGATAAAATAGAAAAAGGGAATTAATAGCATTAAATCCTATACATAACGATCGCAATACCGAGTAGGTATGTCACAGTGGCCTACTTTACGAACAGAGATATGACGAAACTTCAAGCTGTAAACTTGAGGAATTTAAATGGAACTTGACAAATAACTGAAGTCTGATAAGATAATCACTAGCTGTGACCCGCGGTTGAAACCGCGTAAGTCCGTATCCCGTAAGAATATCGGTATAAAAAGTGCCTATGTGTTATTTCAGTTGTCCAGCTATCTACGAAGCAAAATAGTATTATTATTCACCAATAGATGTCAGGAAAAAAAAACACGAATAAAACACGAATATGACATTTTCTAAAAAAAAATTCCTAGCTAGATCGATTTATCGCCCCCGAAACCCCCTATATACTAAATTTCGTGAAAATCGTTGGAGCCGATTCCGAGATCCCAATTATATATATATATATATATATATATATATATATATATATATATATATATATATATATATATATATATACAAGAATAGCTCGTTCAAAGGTATAAGATACAGAACATAAAGGACGTATATAGATTTTCCCTTTCACCTATGAAACAGCAGGAAATCGTATTGTACCTACAAAAATATTTGTGAATGGTAAACTATTTCGCTATATAGGTATTTATTCTTTAGGTATGCAGATACAAAACTTATCTTGATGTTAAAATCTAAAAATAGTCGAAAGAATAACGATAAATGATACAACATTTTACAAAACAACGATATTGCGGGTGATAATATTATTTTTATAGTTTTATAGCATTCAAAAGTGTATAAATATTTAAAAACAAAAAAAAAACAATTGAAACGATTATGCTGCGAGATTTAATATCTTCAAATTAGTCCAAGAAAATGGGTAGGGTAAATGCGAATTTGAGATTAAAACTTGAATTTTTGATATAATTTACTTTGAG
>NC_052108.1:363756-369942 GCF_012273895.1 Zerene cesonia
ATTAGCACTAAATGAGCACTAAATTTTGAGATATAATTCGAGTGATTCTGCCGACTTGACCTTTCTAGCTTTACAGACTTTACAGCTTATATCGCGCAACATGTTAAGGAGTATTTTCTTCGCATTTAAAAGTATAGTTTGTTCTTTCTCACGTTTAGCTCCATCTTCATACCAAGTTTCATCAAAATCGGTTTGACAATAACGAACTTTCCTATGTCCTTTCCCAAGTTCAGTTCTATCTTCATACCAAATTTTATCAAAATCGGTTCAGTGGTTTAGGCGTGAAAGCGTTATAGACAGACAGACATACAGACAGAGTTACTTTCGCATTTATAATATTAGTAGGGATGCAAATATTTTACACACAGCTCCGCATAGGTTCATACAATAATAGACAATAATGATTATATATTTAAAACATTAATACAATTATGAAATTTTGTTTAAATACATAAAAAAGCGAGTCAACTTTTATTACTCGTATTATTTTATGTCTAGAGTACTTTTATTATTATACACAGATGTCACAATTAATATTTTTCATCTGAAAAGCTGTTGACATTATAAAATTTTTTGTTTATTAGCCACATATAAAGTTTTGCCCTAAATTCATAGTCATTTGATTTTGTTAATGTTTTAAGTTGTTATACTCTCGAAAAGGCTAGGGCCTGATGTGTTTATTTGTGAGTTAAGTCTATGGGCCGACTTTGGTTAAATATTTGATCTATTCAATAAATGATAATTTTTGTTTTATGTATAAGTATGGCTCTTATGATAAGTATGTTATTGTTATGTGTATGCGATTTGATTTAATAGTAAACGAGATGGTTATAGACATAATATGCTCTTAAAGATAAAATCATAAAGCACGTGACCTATTGAGAAGAAAAACAAAAACCAGGAAAAAATTTTTGTTTTTTGCTGACCGTACAATTGAAGGGACGGTTAGGATCAAAGGTTAAGAATGATGATGTTGACGTTACTTTTCATGTCGAATAAATCAATAGGATCAACAAACATGAAATGTCCTGGATGTAGTTATGTAACGAAGGCTGTTTTTCGAACGAATAAACTAAATTAATAAAGACAATAACCAGACCATTTCTGTACATTAAATATGTTTAAAAATAGTATTGATATGCTTTATGATGTGTTTATTAACCCAAAGACAATGATTAGTTTTTTTCTGTTTGTGTGTGCGACGATCACCTAAAAAACCCTGGGCAGATATTGACGAAATTCTGTATGGTGATGTATGAATATTAGATACAAAGAAATAAATAAATAACTTTTAGAAGTGGCTATCTACATAGGTATTATCCGGAGAATAAATAAATTCTCGATTATGTAATAAAATGGATTGATTTAAAAAAAAATAAGTAGAGGTATTTGGCTTAAATTAATACTCGAAGAGATATACGCATATCAATTCTTAAAAAAAGTAATAATTCCTCTTCAAAATCTCACAAAGAACAAAGTATTGTTGTGAATGTGAGTAAAGCCGCGGGCGGAAAGCTAGCAGGTACCGAATAAATAAACCAAGTATGCAACTGCGTAGTAGGTACTTGAACAAAGAGATTGTATTTTACAAACTCACAGTGCACTGAATCAGCGATATGATAAATGTGTGCAAATAACGTGTACCCAGGATTTATGTTAATAAAAATGGATTTGAAATGTGCTGTTAATTTCATTTTGATCAAATCTATTATATAAATTATACATATATCCCTATGTATGCATGTATTAAGCCCTTAAAACTGCGCAGCCAATTTTTATTTTTTATACACCAGACCTAACAACCTCATTCTTTTAGTAAAGTTGCTTATAACTGTGTTGGGATTATATTATGACCAATGCATGAGACAAATAACTTCATTGATGATGGACGACGTATGAATTATTTCGCCCCAGTTGTTATCCGATAGCTCATGCAACTAAAAAAAAAGATAGTGTGCACTTTGCGAAGGTGTAGATAGGTGTCATTGGCTTGAATACGATTTTTTAATTTCTATATGAAATAATGAAATCAAACTAAAAGTACATTGTATACCGCTTATTCCTTTTACCCTTGAATTTAGGTTATAATAACATGATTATTTAGAAATTAAAGACTTTAAAATGGATTTTGAACGCGATTTATTCATTATGTTATCAACCCGTCGCTTCGAACACATTACAGCGAGCGTGGTCACGGGGAGACTGAGAGAGAGTCTCCCCGTGAAATCCGTTTAAAAGTCTTTAATTTCTTAATGTATAATACTCGCGTAAAATCAAACACAAGAAAATACTAACGTGATTATTGTTGTAAGATTGGTTTACCGTAATGGTTTTGATTGCAAGGGTCCTTGTAACAGATAACCGGGCCCTTTGTGTACTGTGTTATGTAAACAATACAGGAAAAATTAAGTTAATTACGCGGATAATAATTAATAGAGTACTGGAGTCTGACACAATTACGTGTACTTCAATCTTAGGAAGAGTATCTGATCTGATCTTAAGTAAGAAGCAATTATGATTCAATAATCAAATGAATTTACATAACTTATATAATTATTATTAATAATTCTATGTTAATAATGAACATAAAGCATACAATAAAAAAGAAATAAAAAACCTCATAGTAAAACCTTGAAAAAGGCTATGTAACAAAGATAAATAATAAATTAGATTTCTTTTACCAAAACACAGACAATGTAATGTAATGATTTTTATTATTGTGCATATATGTTTGCTTATAATGATTTTTATTATTCGTTTTTGAAACAAACGTTCGCCGGTAACCGTACAGTTAAGATGCGAGTGGGAAAAGTAAAAATACAGAGACTACCGTTTTCCACTCGATTGCGTTTGTTGAATACATTCATACGTCGTGTAGCTAAGAGAGATTTGCATCATTTCGTGCTATCTAGTGAAGCGTTTAATATTTTAATGTAGGTATTCGTTCACAATCTTTTATCCATTTTTTTTCAGTCGATATTCTTGTTATAGACATTATGTAATCAAAAATCAAACATCAAACAAACGTACAGTAGTATTCTTAATTTTCCTTCCATATCCAAAATTTCAGAAATTATATAATCCTTTGTATGTATTCTTTTACTCATTAACTTCGATCGATATAACATATTACTACCAGGACCCAATACGTATGGAGAAAATGAATTTAATTATTATCAGAATTTCGCGTTCAGCCGTATCCTTTGCGTGGACACGTGCATTGATCAATTTCATTTAGCGCAGA
The DNA here is from genome assembly GCF_012273895.1 of Zerene cesonia. NCBI lineage: Eukaryota > Metazoa > Arthropoda > Insecta > Lepidoptera > Pieridae > Zerene > Zerene cesonia. Next base: position 367,001 of record NC_052108.1, read on the forward strand.
ATCGCTCTAACGAGATAACGTAATCAGTTCTATTTGGGACTATATACTATCAGGACTTTTTAAATTGAATACTCACGTTCTATTCGCTATTGTCACTGGCCACAATCAAAACGTAACCCACATTTGTACAATGAGGATTATCTCTAAACACCAAATTATCACGACCTAGGTCACAGTGGCTATCTGTATGTAAACATCTGAAAGATACGGGTCAAAAATTATCGGTCACACTGACGTATGTGGCGTTCCGGCGGCGGGCGTGGAGCGGCAGTCGCGGGCGGACCGTCGCAGCGGACAGACGCGTTATTATGTTCAGTGAATTGTGATTTGTTTTTTTTTTATTTACAAATTAAGCATACTGTTGTTGTGTTCACCATGGGACAAGCTTTCGGAACCAATTCGCACAACGGCGAGAGGCATTACACAAGGAAAGAAATAGGTGTGTATGTAGATCTTTTGCTAATGATACTGGGAAAGTAAATAAAAACCTAGGTATTCAGTCTGGAGGCTGTATCGGACCGGCGTGACTTAATTATAAAGTTAATTATTTCCCCGAAGAATAAATTACTATGGCCCTAAGAGATGATTTATCTGTGTTACAATGTTGGAACACAGCGAGCGATATTCATATGCAGCATAATTTTTGTTTTTAACGATATTTTAAAATAACTAAAGAAAACATTGAATTGTATTTCGACTTTTAATTGTGTTCTTATCAAAATCCATAGCCTTGTTACTGTGCCTATACATATTTGTTATACATATGTAGATTTATTAATCGTTTCATTAAATTTATTCGTTGTTCACTCAAGTAAATACTCCGCCGGGGTCGGATATGACGACCTTTTCGCCTGAACCGAAAGCGCGTTGCATTGAGCTTATTAAAATAAACATAAATACAATTAATTTAATCCGATTTCTACACCATTGTGTTGTAATCTAACGTTTGTTGTGTTGTTTGTTTTGCTCGAAGCAACTGTTTATATAACGGTTTTGCGTCGATTATTATGACTATTCGATATCTATTTTGAGCAATCAAGGCGTCAACTAATAACCTTAATTGCAATATTTGCTTTTATTTTACATTCAGTATGTATACGTTATATCATCGGCTATCCAGTGAATCATGGGGGAAAATTCATCATATTTTTCATAGGAAATATACCAGCTTCCAAATAACTAACGGTTTTCACACTAACTATATGTTTTTCCCGGTTTTGTGAACTATCATCCAATTAAATTTCATCCTATTTAAATCGGTTGGTTTGGCCGTGAAAGCGTAACAGTTTCTTTTGCATTTACGATGCAGTTGGGATTATATTTCATAAGTTGATAAGATCAAAGTTATCATCACAAAGGAAAACATTGTTGTAATCGAGTTAATGCTAAAATTGTTGGATTTACATTCTTATTACGTTACAAATAAGGATTATGTTTATCTTATGCAAAACATGCACATAACAACAGTAATATTTAAATATATAAGCATAAACACATCGTACTATCGGATTCTACAAACATCGGTACCTTTCTATGTCTATATGTATATAGAATAAATTGATTTCTGGATAATCATACTCTGGTAGATAATGCATCGTTAATTCATCCCTAAGCGCAGCCAGGGCGAGCGGTTACTATATATTTATCAAATTTAATCAACTTGAGGTATGTTCCGGCAGACACGCTGTGTAAAATGTAATATTTAATATATCTGAGTAATTTATTGCCCCTTCACACAATTTCGACGTTATAATTAGTTCGTAGAGGAATTTGTGACGGATTCTCGAAGAGTCTGAGCTCAATATTTATCTTAAAACTGATTATCAATTTAAAGGGCAAGAACCTTTCTTTTTTGAAGTCGGAAAAAACGATATTTTCATCTCTATGAATAATATCAACTTATATCGTAGTCTATTTTCATAGCAGCGTCGGCATGTTGAATTTTTCAAGCAATTCTATGGAAAAATTAAGGAAGTATTACACAGGCACGTTTATTTTTACAAGTGTGATGTTTTGCGCGAATGTGTGTGTTAATTCTGTTAAAGGGATTTATTTATAATCCGTACAGTCGTTTTTGCTTGAACTGTACCAAGGCAAAGTGCCTGTTACTTTCCATTCGTAAATGTATTTTTTTGTTATATTGTTATTTTTTAATTTATAATGTTGGTAATATTAAAAGTTACGTGGTGATAAAGTTGTTTTTAAAGCAAGAACAGCAAATATTACCATAATTGGCCAGTGCAAATAAACTGACACATTGAACGAAAATAATATCTGTTACATTAGCTCACATTAAAATATAAAAAGAAAAAATGAATGAAATTTAAATTTAATTTATTTAAAATCAATAAACACATAAAAATCACAATCGATTGACAATAGCACGAATTAACACAAAAAAAAAATAATAAAGTAATTGCCAATCCATCAATTTCAATATATATTATTTTCAGTACATGTAATTGTGGACGAACCGGGGGGTTTCAATCAGTTTTATATCATGTTTACAGATAACGATACAGACATAACAGAATTGCGTTTTAAAGCCGTCGGTTAGTTTTATTTTAAATACGTTCAAGAAAATATGAGCATAATAATAATAGAGATCGCTTATCTGCGAAATTGTTATGCGCATGCGCATTATTATGTCTTATTCATATCTCCTTTGTGTTTTGGTTTGTTTATTCAAAGAGTTTCAATATATTTGTGTTATTGTTTTTTTAAATGTGTTATTTTTAACTATACATCTGATAGGCTATTTAGATGCGTATTTTTTATTTATGTTTTATATTATTAAAGTAAAATTGTTATGGCGTTTATCAAATCAGAAGAAATTTGTAAAAAATTAGTTACGACAAATGAAAACATTTAGTCCAAGAAAATGGGTAGGGTAAATGCGAATTTGAGATTAAAACTTGAATTTTTGATATAATTTACTTTGA
>NC_052108.1:370942-379986 GCF_012273895.1 Zerene cesonia
CACTAAATGAGCACTAAATTTTGAGATATAATTCGAGTGATTCTGCCGACTTGACCTTTCTAGCTTTACAGACGTAAGCGAAGTCCACGCGGGCGAAGCCGCGAGCGAAAACCTAGTGCTGATATAGTTGGCTGATGTGCTGTATGAATATCATCCTATAAGAACATGTAAAAACCACATATATAAAAATAATGATTATTATTATTATAATAAAAAATAAATAAGAACTTCAATCGTCATAATTACATTCCACCATGTTCAGTAACGTGCGTCAGTTTGCCCAGTTATTACTTTCCAGTTGTCAAGTCAGTGGAAATATGTAATTAATATGAAATTCAATTTTAATATCGCTGAAAACAAACAGAAAAGGTTCGTTAGAAACCAACGTCGTGTTAACGTCTGACTGATTAATTAGTTCTTAAAAGAAGGTAATATTTTAGAAGGTAAGATAAATCTTATAATTGCTATCATCATCATCATCATCATCAGCCCATATATGTTCCCACTGCTGGGTCACAGGCCTCCTACGAGGGTTCAGGCCCTAATCCACCACGCTGGCCAAGCGCGGATTGGCAGATATCACATGTCGTCGAACTTTTGATTCTTGGACATGCCTTGCCTTGGTTTCCTCACGATATTTTCCTTCACCGTTTGAGCAGTGGTGATGTTATGCTCATGTGCAGATAAATTGAAAAAATCAATTTATTTCTTGCACGCTCGCCTGGTCTCGAACCCCGACTTAGGGACCCCGTATATTTCCCCCACCCATTCCGCTTTTTGTGTTTGTTTGTTTGTTCAATTTAGTGGAAAGTAAACTAATTTACAAATAGAAACTGATTCGCCCATTTTGAAAATACTTTCACACAGCACAAGCACAGTTCAGATTGTTTATAAGTGACCCACTTCATTATAGTTCGTAACCCGGGTCAACTCAAGTTTACTACAAGTTTTTTTACATCATGTTACAACTATTTATATGTTGTTAGCTTAAATCTATATGTGTTGATCCACTGTTTCGTATCATTTTTCACAATAAATGTTTTCTATTCTAATCTATTCAAGCGGAGCCGGGGCATACGACTAGTCAATGCTAAGATTCAAAGTCCATTACGAGCACATCAAAATACTTAGTTACTTGAGAACATAAATATGTTCAAACAATACTGTTATCAGATGTGTTATTATCAACGACACTTAATTTCGTATTAAGCGAATCACGCGCATCGTCACAATACTGGGAATAATTACGAAGATTTCTGAGAAATCCCGATAGCATATTGTAGCTTGTTTAATGCAGTTACAGCAACTTTCTTGCTTGCTATTTTATTTAGCGCCTATATCTTCTATCTGCACGCCCCGGTTCCGCCCGGGAAGTCGCTTATCGTAATTAATGGTTAAATCTAAATAGTGTATTATTACAGGTATTTTTACAATTGATTCACTTTATATATCTATGCGTGTGTGTCACTGAACTCCTTCTAAAAAGCTGGACCGTTTATATTATAAAAAAATATCCCCAGGAGGATTATAACCCATTCTGGGTTAGATTTAGAGAATGCGAGCGAAGACGTGGACAAAATCAAGTAAGTATATGTATAAGTATACAGTTTTAAAAATACCCTGTATTCGTTGTACCATTAAATATTTTAGAAATTAGGAACAAATGACATCGTCTAAAGATACACACACATCCAAGTAACCACATTTTCCAAATTACGATAAACTGTGAGTCCTAATTAACCACATTTTTCTCTTCTACTATTTGATAAAACATGCTGTAACGTACAAATATATGAAATATTTATTTCTTATAAAATTATAGAGAGCAATCAGCTCCACAATCAAATATTACAATTTATTGATATATTCTCGCAATCAAAAGAAAATTTTATCATTTCCAATCACCACACGAATTACATGAAACTTTTTATTCATACGAGAAACGTGACTTGATTGCCACAATATTATCATTATTTTCATTACAGTCCCATTTGAATGTTATCTTTTATGCAACCCAACAAATTGCCGAGTTCTAAATAAAGGAATACATATTATTCTTTTATCATTATTAATCTATCTAAATTCATACAGCTTATTACGTATTCAAATATAAATAAAATCAAATTGTATTTTAATGCTACCTGGATACAGTGGGGTCCTGTTTTAGATTCCTCCCACTGTATACACAACAACAAAGTACAACAGACCACAAAACTTTCTAAAATAAACCTCTAAATGTATTTATTATGTTTAGTTTGTATTTTTTCACATACCCACTATATCAGGGATTCCTCTCCAAGTTTCCCTTCCCTACACACACCGTGTCGTGTAAGCCGTCAATTAATTCGAAGCATTGTTTTGACTTCAACGGTTCGTCCAAACAGACTGCGAAATGAGTACCACGGAATCAGAATAAAACAGCAAGCTATTTATTTGCACTACAGTACTGTGGGTGATGGGCTTTTAAAACATTCACATCCTAATTAAAATATGCTTATTTGCAGTATTCATATCAAATGACTTGAAATCTACCTGCACTAAGCCCAACATACATACACCTGTAATACCTATCACTTCATTCAGACTAAAGAAATTTACCAAAATGTATGTAAAACTAAAATCACGTCATACAACGCGCGTGTTTTTCTAGAAAACTATTTATTTATAGGAATGATTAAATTTTGCCGTTTACAACATCACCTATAAATATGAATACACACACACACACACATTACAATGACAATATTGTGGTTCACATGACATGCACTATGCACAATATTTGCATATGATTGTACAATAATTACAACATAGCGTTCTCCATCTTCGCCGGCGTTTTAAACCTTCTTCTGATTACAATCGAATGCATAACATCAATCATTCAACATATCTTAGCCATCCGCTGTTACTAGAGAAATATGTAGCTAGCTAGATAAAGCTGCACTACGTTTTGCTGCTACCAAAATAAACCCACTGGTGTATATAAACACATACTAATTACGAATATTATTAAAACGTGTACCATAAAATTAAATGAACAGGTTCACGCAGCCTTAAACAAAATGTAAATGAAAGCGCCATAATTACAGACGCCTACCCATTAAGAAGCAAACTTACGAGTTGGATATATATTGCCTTCATTTTTCAGCAGGCGCTTTTTTTTATTAAACACCGCGCTCAAAGCTATTCATAGAACACATTTATGTCTAAACATGAAATTAAAACGTTACATTAAATATAATGTAGGTACGTTTTATATTTCTGGTTCGATAAAAAAATAAGTACCAACACTTTGTTGCGTGAAAAATATATTTTTACTATGTTAAAAGGTAGTAATAACTTAGTTTATTTAAACGGTTAATTAATTCCTACTCTCACTTCTCTTTTTACAAGAAAATCTCGAAAACAAAATGGTGGACAAAATTCTTGATACGCAGCGTGACAAATGTAGATCTATTTATTTCTACCATCAGAACTTCTCAACTAGTTATCATAATTTGGCAAAAGCTGTTCGAATATCCCTGATCGTCCCTCGGGTATAAGCTACATCACATAACATTAAATTCAATATGGCGCCCTTTAGAGGACTGTACAAACTTTTTCACCATCATTTTTTTACAGTCAAAATATGTTTTATACCTATATGTTTTCCATTTCATTAAATTTTTCCTGTCACAATAAGTCATGAAGTTTTTTATGACAATTTCAATTGATATTTTTATTTGTTAATAACATAATCAAACATTAATTTACGTTAGCACTAACGCACCACTTTCACGTTAGGTTTACTTGCCGTGCTACTTAATGTTAAAAAAAGTATATGAAAATGTAGTTTTAATTATAAAATGATTCCCAGCATAGCTAACATTTCTAATTTCTATCGATATTTACAACCATCACTAAAATATGACTAAAACAAAAATAACAGGCCAAACTAAGGGTTCAACAGACGAGGATCCCAGTGCCAACAGAGCGCTCCCTCCATAAATAACGAGTGAATAACGGCAAGATTCCCAGTGTTTAGAGGCACTTTAACAATTAAACAGCCTGTGCAACACAGGCATTACGCTAAGTGCTAGTTTGGTGATGTACACTAGTATTATATGCTTGTCGATAATAGTTTAAGCTGCTAGCTAAAGTAAAAAGTCATATATAGTAGTTATATATAGTTATACTAGCGGTCCGCTGCGGCTTCGCCTGTGGTACATATATATAGCCTATAGTCTTCCTCTATAAATGAGAGATAAGTGCGTTCAAACGAACAAACAAACAAACAGACAAACTCTTCAGCTTTACAATATTGGTACAGATATAGTAGTATAAATATCATGTTAAAGAAGAGTAAAACGTGACTCTAATTGTGCAAAATATTTCCTGTTTTGTTTATATCATTTTGACTAACCTATAATTATGATATTATAACGCCTCTGTGAAAAAATAGAACGAAACGCTAATATTATCTATCCCCACTAGTCGCATCACTAGCGGGGGCCATTCATTGAAAGCGCATCAGTACGTTGCATTGAGTATGGTGCTTTTAACGCTTGCAAGCTGTAATACCGACAATTTACCTTCAGTTTACTTTTATAATAGACTAGCTGCGCCCCGCGGTTTCACCCGCGTGTGTCCGTACCCCGTAGGAATATCGGGATAAAAAGTTACCCATATGTTATTCCAGTTGTCCAGCTGTCTACGTACCAAATTTCATTGCAATCGATTCAGCAGTTTTTGCGTGAAAGAGTAACAAACGCACACACATCCTTACAAACTTTCGCATTTATAATTTGAATAGGACTAGCTGGAAACTGCGACTCGCGTGGTAACCGGCTTAACAAATCGTGTGTTGATCCAGACTATAATCTATTCCTGTATCAAATTTAACACTGATCCTAAGGACCAAGAGAGGTTTTTCCATGAAGGAGTAACAAACATCCATACATCCATACTTACAAACTTTCGCATTTATAATATTAATAGGATTATATTATAGTAGGATTATTTCAATGATTATAATATTAAATCGGTAGAATACAAAGACACGCGGCCTTTGACAAATTATTTTGTATTAATTGAGTGATCCAACAAGAAGATTTATATGCTTACTAATAGAAAGCGCTTGCAAAATCATTTTAATGCTATAAAACTAAAAAAACAAGAGGTACTTTATAGAAAAACACGAATTCTCCTCCACTCAATATTCAGCATAAATAAGACGCAGTCGCCGTACCATCAAGTGAGCTTCATACAATTGAAAATTAACAAACGCGAGGCTGGTACCAGTACGTAATGAAATTCACCAGAGCTACATAGAGCCGACATCGTACATACGACGCTTCAGCTTCGGACGGGAGACCGCCCGTAAAACATCCAATCTACTTATCGTCAGAACAGACAGACTCTGCCTCGGTATATGCTAGTGGAAAAAATGTTATAGCGTTTCTTGCGCAGACCGAGTTGCTAAGATAATTATTGGCCCACAATAAGTGTAATCTGACAACACGATAGAAACATTTACGGTAAAAATGCAATCATATGTTTAATTTACTACTTTTTCATTCGTTTCGAAAATTCGAAGAAAATTTATTTCCTTAATAACATATAGATTATTCGAACTTATCTAATAAACGAACAAATTTCGTTTTTAATTAATTTAACTAGGCACATCATAAAATCCGGCCAATCCACATTGGAATCATGAACTCACACTAAAGTAATAAAGTGTAAATGCAAAAAAAAAGCAGTTTTATGCCAAAACTGTATTTTTTTATAAGTTTTGTATAACTGAATATGTTAAAAATATACATATTTATAAGAGTTATAAAACTGGACAAAAAACAAAAATAACAGATAACTGTTTTGAAAAATACAGGATAACACATAAAATATTTGATAACAAGACGTGTTAACTCCAACGGCGATGGCAATAACCGTACATCGAAAGATTTTAACCGATAAAGAAATGCACTGTTTTGAGTTTACTTAAACAGAAATTAATCATACAAATATAATAAACGTTAAAGTTTATAAGTATGGATGGATGAAGGTTTGATACTCTCTCACATAATGATAACTGAATGAATTAATATAGCTTATACATCAGAATAAGACACGAGCTATATAAATACTTGCTATTGTCCGTTCGTTTGCACATACAAGTTATCCAATAACATAAGACTTAGGTATAATATATATTTTAAGACATGTGCATTATTTCTTGTATCAATAACCACTAGCTGTGACCCGCGGTTGAAACCGCGTAAGCGTGCTGCGTAACCGTATCTCGTAGGAATATCGGCATAAAAAGTGCCTATGTGTTATTTCAGTTGTCCAGCTATCTACGAAGCAAAATAGTATTATTATTCACCAATAGATGTCAGGAAAAAAACACGAATAAAAGACGAATATGACATTTTCTAAAAAAAAATCCTAGCTAGATCGATTTATCGCCCCCGAAACCCCCTGTATACTAAATTTCATGAAAATCGTTGGAGCCGATTCCGAGATTCCAATTATATATATATATACAAGAATTGCTCGTTTAAAGGTATAAGATAAAATGTAAGAGAGATGAAGTAAGTAAAACACGTTCTAGTGACCATTTAAATTTTGAAGGAACAAGAACTTTTTGAAAGATAATATGTCAATTCAATCAAACAAAACAAATCTTACTTAGACCAATTGAAACAAAGTTTTTCGAAGATAGTAATGTCATGATATTATGAGAACAGTTTGAGCATTGAATTTAATTCGCTTGTTTCAATAACAAAGACAGTTTGTCTTTCATTTTATTTAAAATTAAATTGATTAAAAAGGTTGTACTGACTACGCTGTGAGCGTATCCTTATAAAATCTTCGTACACTATTTAACATATCTATAAAGAAAAACGTAAGTATTAGAAAGTAACACAATTTATAACTAAAGTAAACAAATACAATTTTGGATGGTTGGATTTTTTTGCGATTTTTGTTGGATTTTTCTAAATCTCATACAAAAACACACTCTCTAATGTGCGAGTCGAGCACGTTTCTGTCAGTACCACACCACCACAGAGGACTGGCGTGATACGGCAGCATTATACTGTGTGCTTCCACCAATAGCACACTCAATAAAATCGCCATAGACAAACCGAACGGAATAGCCACCGAAGGCACGGATTCAATCACATAAAGCCCGTAACAAGAACAAGAAACCGGCAAGAAGCCGCGGCGGCGGCGGCCGGATCGAAATAACCGCAAGGTCAGTGTCACCGCTCGCCGCTGGTCAACAGACATGATTATTACACCCGTTACGGCACCGGGCGCAGAAGTTTTGATGAGAAAAATTATTTTCATTAAGCCATAACGCGCAATAGAGACGGCACATGAAATAGACGTCGAGGCTTCTCATTGGAGCCTAAGAATCCGGCGTTATTTTCAATTTAGTGGTGACCGTCGAGACGGACGTTAACATCACTTAGTTTTTCACATGTCCTTTCTGAGACATCAAAAAAATCTTGGAACCAAATTTCATATAAATTGTCTCGACCTTAGTGAGCCCACTCTCTCGATACTCGATAGCGGTGAGTTATACTCAGACACATATTTGATGATGTGCTTTATTGATTGTTTTGGTTCTCAGATATTCTCTGGCTTTAGAATCAGTCTCCAGAACATTCGGTCATGAAATGATACTAATACTATATACACCAAAGTTTGTTATTACGGATGGATGTATGGATGTTTTTTTATTCTTTCACGCGAAAACATCTTATCGTACCTGTATGAAAATTTGTTACAGACATAGATTATATTCCGTATTTGAACATAGGCTACTTATATCGGTTTGCGGGTAGCGAGTGACGCCACGGGTTACAGCTAATAATATAATGATTTAAAATAGACCCTTTAATTTGAGTATTAACTAATGATCCATTACAACTTCGCGCCCGTAACAACGCTTGGCACTTACAAGCGAACGGACCATTTTTATGAGGATACTTACTTTGTAAGTCGTTACCCCATTTCTACGAGAGATCTAATAGGTGTATTTGAAGAAAGAACATTATTTAGTTATTTCCTTTTTATTGGATAACATAAGAAGAAACATAAATTTTCTATTTAACATTTTACCTATTTAAAAATTCAACGTATTCAACAACAATTTTTTGTGTTAAATATACTATGAGTCTTAATTATTGCTGAAACAAAACCAGAATCATTCGTCTAGGTACTTTATAATATTGAATTCTTCCAATTTTGTTTACTTCAGTAATTACAAATTAAAACAAAAGTATGTATCGTCTTGTACCTAGTCTAATACTACAACAATAACTTTGAGCAATAATAAAATAATAATGAATTCTGCACGGTTATTGTCAAGTGTTTTGCATATAATTTCATTTATACTTGTGAACAATAAAGCATTTTCCATTTAAACTTTCATTTCAGCAACGTTACTTTCCAACCAGATGGCGTTGTACAAATGTTCGGGTATGTCCATACAAAATTAACACGAGGAAACATTTGGTATTGTATGTATGTTTGTAATGTTTTTACACAGAAACTACTCGACCGATTTTAAACATTCTTTCGCCATTCGAAAGCTGCGTCATCTCTGAATGCTATAGGCAGAGTATACAGATAACGGGCGAAGGCTTAGCGAATAGCTGGTTAAACAATAAATTCCCTACATAACATTGTAAAAACTTATATTTTTGATTGCAATAAACGATACCAAAGGATCGTCAAGCAATTCACATATTGTCGGCAGCACATGTAACGCGACGCTGCATGCACAGCACCGGAACACGGGAAGAGGTGCATTGTAAATAGATTTAGCCCAATTACCGCAAGGCCGGCCGTCTTCACCGAGCGAGGGACATGGCAACAACATCACAGAACGACGTGATTAAAATAACATAACTCACACCAAACTGTCCGGCTTCTTTTTCTTCGATATTTTTTATTTTCATATTCCGTTCAGACAAGCTGTTCTAATATACTTAGTCTGGCCATAAATACTGTTACACTTAATTATAAAAAAATATTACATTTGAATTTCGAATCTG